>NC_042999.1:45079248-45099248 GCF_006345805.1 Octopus sinensis | reverse complement strand
GTTATGCATTATTTTTTGCTGGTTATACTGTTGGGCCCTTTCATAATACGTTTCATCTCTTAATATGGATAGCACTAAATTTTTATAATTGTTTGTATTCATTATTACTATCGCGTGCCCTTATCTGCCTCCTTAATTGTTATTGTTTTGTCTTCTCTTAGTTTGATGAGGTCATTCCATTCTCTTTTGTTGAAGTTAGGGCTGTGTTTTTGTTTCTTGAGAATTGAAACGGGAAATTAGTTATGTAGTCACAATAGCGGTCTAAGGCTTTATTCTTACCTTTGGTGGGGGTGTAATTGCTCTTGTTTCTAGCTATTGAGTCCTCCTCTATTTGTTTGTCTTGAAATGCCTCGGTGAGTCTTAGTTTTCTGCAAAATTCCGAAATATCATCTTTCATTTCATAATAATTAGAATATCATCTTTCATTTCATAATAATTAGAACGTTGTGGCGATAGTAATAATGAATACAAACAATTATAAAAAGTTAGTGCTATCCCTATTAAGAGATGAAACGTATTATGAAAGGGCCCAACAGTATAACCAGCAAAAAATAATGCATAACCTTAGGACATTATCAACAATACCAAGAAGGACTCACGAACAAGGAGTATGAATACATCACTAACTTCAAATGCAAATCGAGTTTGTTCTATGGTATCCCTAAGGTACACAAAGCCAAACCATTAGAGA
The DNA here is from genome assembly GCF_006345805.1 of Octopus sinensis. Lineage (NCBI taxonomy): Eukaryota > Metazoa > Mollusca > Cephalopoda > Octopoda > Octopodidae > Octopus > Octopus sinensis. The sequence goes on along the minus strand of NC_042999.1, from coordinate 45,098,557 downwards.
AACGTGCAAAACATCCCCGACACACTCATCAAAATCCCTTCACCAAATGATCTTAACTAAGACCGATAATAGCAGGGCCAGCATGTGAAACTCACCGCCTCAGCAATTTCTTAGACACACTTCTTAAACCTTTCCTAAAACACATCAGAAGCTACGTAAGAGACGATATAGATATGCTCAACCACCTCCCTAAAACAGTCAATGAGAAACCCTTCTAGTATCATTCGACGTAGTTAATCTTTATTCTAACATCCCTCACAACCTAGGAATAGAAGCAATCACCTTCTGGCTGAATAACTACCCCTTTGAACTCCCAACTCGCATAAACAAAAACCTTATAATAAAGGACTTAGATTCATTTTAGAGAACAATTATTTATTTTTGACAATGATTTCTACAGGCAAAGATCGGGAACAGCGATGGGCACGCGTACTGCACCATCTTTTGCCAACCTAGTGATGGGATACCTCGAGAAAATACTATACCGGATGACACTCGAGAAATATGGAAACACCTTCGCCACCTATATCCATAACAACTGGAAAAGATACCTCGATGACTGTTTCATCATCTGGGACAAGGCATAGAGAAACTTGAGGATTTAAAATTCTATTAAATGGAATAAATGACAATATACAATTCACGATGGACCACAACGAAAAAGAATTACCATTTTTAGACATCCTCATTAAGAAACAGGCAACAAAATAGAGACAGATATCTACTATAAACCGACAGACTCTAAACAGTACCTACCCTTTGATTCATGCCACCCACGACACACTAGAATGAATGTCCCTTTTTGTTTAGCTAGAAGGATTTGCACCATAATATCAGACACAACACCCGACACACACACGTCTCCAGGAACTTAGAACCACACTCACAAATAGAAACTATCCACAGCCCCTAATAGACAGTGCAATCCAACGGGTACTTAAATTAAGTATAGAAGACCTGAGACAAACAAAACCAAAAAGAAAGAACAATTAAAAACCCTTCCCTACATCTCTACACACAACCCACTCAACAATGAGGCCTTCAACACCATACTACAAAGCACAGCCCTACTAAAGGGAGACCCAAAGATGAACCGGATCCTCGAAACACACACCATCATTAAAAGTAAACGGCAACCAAAATCCTTGAAAAGGATTTTAACCCAAGCTACACTGCACTCAACATCAACCACAAAACCAGCAGTTAGAAAATGTGGAAGGCCCAACTGCGGAATCTTGTGTCATCTTGAAAGAAGGATCAGAATTTATACTGGAACAAGGCCACCAGTTCACCATTAGAACAAACTTCACCTGCGCATCAGAAAACTTAATTTACATCATAACATGCGCAGGCTGCAATAGGCAGTATATAGGCCATACAAAAAATAGCTTACGTAACAGGATGGCGGTGCATAAATCACAAATTAGAAACCCTGATTACCGCAAATACCGGTCAGCGGACACATAGATAGATGTGCTGAAATGTAAATCCGAAATTTACAACTAACCCGCTCTATAAATTCAGTGACAACGCAACCTTCACACAACGCCAAAATAAAGAACTATATTTCATAAAAATTTAGACCAAGTTTAAACACCCTGGGCCAGGAATACTAAAACAAAAGATAAGTCCTCCGAAAAGGAGAACCAATTTCACCACGGCCGCTACTTCAAACAGACACTCACTCTGACGGAAATATGCCTTAGTAAAAAAGGAAAAAATTCTTTCGTGCAAATCTGACCCTGATACATACGATACAGCTAAGGGTCAGACCCGATTCTGATTGGTCAACAAGTTGATGACATCTAGCTCTGCTAGAATGGACAGGATACAAACAGGGGACAGTCATTAGTCAGAATATTGATGACGTCCTTTTCTGCTTGAATAGTCACCTAACAAGTACAGACAGGGGGCAGATCTAATGTAGCTATAAGTCGTGATTGGGCAGAATCTGGATGACGTCCCGCTATGCTTGACTAATGAAGCAACTGGTCAAGACAGGAAACAAACAAGAGGGAGTTATAATGCAGCGATTGGTCAAAATAATGATGACGTCCCGTTCCACTTGGTTAAAGCCACCTAACGAAACGATTGGTCAAAACATTGATGACGTCACGCTACGCTAGATTGACCACCTAACAGGCATTATAAACCGAGGCATTTCACAAAAACTCACTAGAACCACCAGCGAACTTCCACCACATGGGTCATCACAATTGCTTAAGGTAAAAATGAATTCCTCGCTCTTTCGGAAACATCAATCTTCTGTATTGACCGCTTTCCACCACTTTGATCTGTTTTTTGTATTGAATACGTATCGCCACCGTGGGCCACTGCATCGAACACTTTGAACATATACTTCAAACTATATATCAACTATACATGAACTATTATCAACTATACATGAACTCTAAGATGTCTGACTCCGTTGTGTATTATAATGAATTTCTTGTGTTTGACGGCATGAGCTGTCTCTTTTTTATATATAACTTTTTTTGATAAGGTTCATTTCAGGAACTGAAACATGTATAATGTATATATAAAATTAAAATTTGTATAATACAGCAGCATTTTCGAACTTCATTTTTTAACAAATATATACCTACTCGTATACGAGCTAATCCTATTTAAATATATATATATATATATATAAATATTTTTGAGACAAAACCACTATTTTGCAAAAACAAACAAGGAAAGACTTAATCAATACATAATACGTACATACATACATATATATATTTATATATAATATACATACACAATATATATACATATATTTATAATATGTACAGACACAGACACACCTGTATCATATTATATAAATATATATATACACACACACACACACACATATATATATATACATACATATATATATATATACACACATATATATATATATATATATATATATCTATATATATATATATATGCATATGTACATGTATTTGTGTATATATATTAAATATACAAATATATATATATCGCTTTTACTCTTTTACTTGTTTCAGTCATTTTGACTGCGGCCATGCTGGAGCACCGCCTTTAGTTGAACAAATTGACCCCAGGACTTATTCTTTGTAAGCCTAGTACTTATTCTATCGTTTTTTTTTTCCCGAACCGCTAAGTTACGGGGACATAAACACACCAGCATCGGTTGTCAAGCAATGTTGGGATACACACACACAAACATGCTCGTATATGTAAGTATATCGTTTGCTGTGCATATATATATCTGTATTTATGTGCCCTTGATATATTCAATTGATGACGGTAAAGCTTATCTAAAGCAGAACCAGAGATCCTTGGATCTTGAATTATTCAATAATTTTTGCTTGTATGTTTTGTCCCTCCGCTTTACCTCATGGTGCGATATGAACATTTAACGTGGTACTATAGTCAGTGTTTCGACTGCTATTTCGGCATGTTGGTGTCTTTAGACACCCTCATTTTTAATTATATATATGTATATATATATACAACAGGCTTCTTTCTGTTTCCATCTGCCAAATCCACTCACAAGGCTTTAGTTGTCCCGAGGCTATAGTAGAAGACACTTGCCCAAGGTGCCACACAGTGGGACTGAACCTGGAACCATGTGGTTGGTAAATGCTATTGAAACAATTGTCAGATTTATAAGGTGAGATCTAAAATCAAGATATAATTTTCTTTGTCTGTTTTTGTTGTTCTATATATATGCATGTGTGTGTGTATGTTTGTGCCTATGTTTGCATATATGTACCCCTGGCCTGACATCATGTGGTGGTTGTAAACAAGATTCATTGTCATACAAGCAACACCATTCATTTCCAGTCTTCCACAGGAAAAACACATCTGGCCATGGGGAAATATTACCTTTCTTGGAAGCAGGTGAGAATTGATAACAGGAAGGGCATCCAGCCAGAGTAAAATCTGTTTTAAAGAATGAACTCTGTCTGACCCAAGGAATTGCTCAGGCATTAAATGATGATGATGATAATGATGATGATGAGGATGATGATGATGATATGTCATAAGGGAAGGCAGTGTCCAAATTTCCTCATAGAATCTAAGAATGGTGGCAAGGAGAGCGGAAGCTATCCCCTGACTGATCACCTGGCCAAAATACTTAAAACAAAGTGGAATTCACACTAAAGGTACCCAAAGTGACAGAAGGTGGGGATGTTAAACCAGGAAACATATTAAGTCTACCCCACCCACCCCAACCCCAACTAGGCTATGGTGTGATTTGAACTTGGGGTACAAAGTGTCAGAACAAATACTGATTTCAAATTTTGGCACAAGGCCAGCTGTAGGTAGAGGATAAGGCGATTACATCAACCCCAATTTTCAACAGGTACTTATGAATGTCGGGTCTCATGGAAGTGATGACAAGTAACCAAGACCCTTGACGATATGCTGTGCTTGAGAAGACATTTTCATGCCAAGTGAAATCATAGTTGTGGCCATTACTGGCGTTGTGTTAGTGGGACCCATGCTGGTGGTATGTACCCATTACACTCATGGAATGGTTGGTGTTAGGAAGGGCATCCAGCCATAGAAATCTTGCCAAATCAGATTGGAGCCTGGTGCAGCTCTCCTGTTTACCAGTTCTAAACAAACCGTCCAACCCATGCCAGCATGGAAAACAGACATTAAATAATGACTTATTTTATTGGCCCCAAAAGGATGACAGGCAAAGTTAACCTCAGCAGAACTTGAACTCAGAGCGCAAAGATGGACAAAATGTCACTAAGCATTTTGCCCAGATTGCTAATGATTCTGGTAACGTGTCACCTTAGTCATGGCAAATATTCTTTTCTACTCTAGGTACAAGGCTCGAAATTTTGCGGGAGGGAGCCAGCTGATTAAATCGACCCAGTATGCAACAAGTACTTAATTTATCAACCCTGAAAGGATAAAAGGTAAAGTCGATCTCAGCAAAATTTGAACTCAGAATGTAAAGACAGATGGGTCATGGCAAACATTACAGTGTATCTTTACAGTTTCAGCAATCTACTGCCCAAGATTTTTACTCATTTTTTATCTACCCTGTAAAGATAAAAGGCAAAGTTGACCAAGGTGAAATTTGAACTCAGAACAAAAAGCCATGAAGCAATCAATCCAATGCTCTAAGAACTCAGCCAATTAACTGCCTTGCAGAGGATCGTGGCAGAAGATAGTAGAACAAGGTAGAACATCAGATTAAAATGCCTTTGGTCCCTGCAGTTTCATTCTGTGTTCAAATCTCACTAAAGTTGACTTTGCCTTTCAATTCTCAAAAGAATTAACAAAAGAAGGGCATGGTAACATAACAGTACTAGTAGAACTGTGAGTGTGATTCACCTTACTCTGGTTAATTCTCTGCAAATGGTGGCCTTCTTCCCACTCAAAAAGAATTGCTATTCATAAAACAATAACCAAAACATAATAAACATATTTGCCTCTTATTATTATTTCATACAGGATGGAGCTACTTAATTCAGATGTTCCACTTATAGAATAATAGTATTTGACCTGAGAGGTATTGGCATGTACTTTATGATGCCAAGATTTATTATCTGTGCTGCTATTTCACTTAATATAACAGGAAAGATAAACTCCAAGACTTGTTTTGAAATCTCATAAAGTATAATCAGTAGTGGAGGTGTGTCTGGGGGATGGGGTATGGGGTGTTTGAGAATTAGTTTCAGGCATAGTTGTGTGGTTAAGAGGTTTAGTTTGTAACAACATGGTTTCAGGATCAGACTCTACACTGCACTGCACTGTACTTTAGGTGAGAGTCTCATACTATAGCACTGGGGCCAACACAAACCTTGTGAGTGAACTGGGTAAGTGGAAACTGAAATCCATCATTTGTGTGTGTGTGTGCATGAGAGAGATGCATATATGTATGTATGCATATTATATAATTATATATATATATATATATATATATATATATATACTTCATATATATATATATACTTCGTTTTTGGATTTCAAGACTAATTGCAAGAAAATGTTGCAAGAAATAGCGAAAATTTTAGGAAAATAAAAATAAGAAATAAGTGGAAATTTTGTTGGTGAGTGTGTTAAAATATAAGGTACAAAAAGAAAATGACTCTCCCCAGACACAACCATATATATATATATATATATACATATATATATATATAATATAATATATATACATATATATATATAATATATAAATATATATATATATATATATATATATATATATCATCATCATATCATCATCATTTAACGTCCGCGTTCCATGCTAGCATGGGTTGGACGTTCAACTGGGGTCTGGGGAGCCCGAAGGCTGCACCAGGCCAGTCAGATCTGGCAGTGTTTCTACAGCTGGATGCCCTTCCTAACGCCAACCACTCGAGAGTGTAGTGGGTGATTTTATGTGCCACCGACACAGGTGCCAGACGAGGCTGGCGAACGGCCACGCTCGGATGGTGTTTTTATGTGCCACCGACACAGGTGGCCAGAAGTAGGCTGGCAAGACGGCCACGCGAGGATGGGTGTTTTTATGTGCCACGACACAGGTGCCAGATGAGGCTGGCGGACGGCCACGATCGGATGGTGTTTTTACGTCCCCAAAGCACGGAGGCCAGTCTATGCGGTACTGGCTACGGCCACGTTCGGATGATTTTCTTGTGTGCCACCGGCACTGGTACCACAAAGATACAAATTCCATTTATGTCATCTATTTTGATTTGTTTTGATTTGATTTGATTTTCATTGATTGATTTTCACTTGCCTCAACAGGTCTTCACAAGTGTCACAAGAAGGAAGGTATGACAGGTGGACTGTCTACGTCGCCGGGTCTTCGGATGGTGTCTTTATGTGCCACCGACACAGGTGCCAGATGTGGCTGGCGAACGGCCACGATCGGATGGTTTTCTTGTGTGCCACCGGTACTGGAACCACAAAGATACAAATTTCATTGATGTCATCTATTTTGATTTGTTGGGGCCACCGGTACTGGAACCACAAAGATACAAATTCCATTGATGTTCATCTATTTTGATTTGGTTTGATTTTCACTTGCCTCAACAGGTCTTCACAAGTGTCACGCGTGTCACACACTTGCCTCAACAGGTCTCCACAAGTGTCACACACTTGCCTCTGCCTCAACAGGTCTTCACAAGTGTCACACACTTGCCTCTGCCTCAACAGGTCTTCACAAGTGTCATAAGAGGGAAGGTAGCACAGGTGGACTGACTACGTCGCCGGGTCTTTGGAGGTGGTGGTGTTTTTATGTGCCACCGACACCAGGTGCCAGGTGAGGCTGGCGAACGGCCACGATCAGATGGTGTTTGTTGTGCCCACAGCACGGAGGCCAGTCGACGGCCACGTTCGGATGGTTTTCTTGTGTGCCAACCGGTACCTGGAACCACAAAGATACAAATTCCATTGATATTCATCTATTTTGATTTGGTTTGATTTTTATATATATATATATATATATATATATATATATATATATATATATATATATATATATATATATATATATATATATATATATATATAAAATATATATAAATAAAATAAATATATATTTTTATATATATAGTATATTACTATATATATATATATATATATAATATATATATATGTATAAATATGGCAAAATGACCATATCCGAAATATAACATAATAATATATATATATATATAATTATAGCATATATATAGATATTATATATATATTAGTGGTATATACAGGGTGGATTGGTAGACGGAAACTGAAATACGTCTGTATATGTTTGTGTGTCGTGTGTTGTCCCTCCACTATCACTCGACAACCAATGTTGGTGTGTTTACATCCCTATAACTTAGCAGCTCGGCAAAAAGAGACCGATAGAATAAATACTAGGCTTACAAAGAATATTTCCTGGAGTCGATTTGTTTAACTAAAGGTGGTGCTCCAGCATGGCAGCAATCAAAATGACTGAAACAGATAAAAGAATATATATATATATATATATATATATATATATATATATATATACACGCACACACATACATGCACACATATATATATACATATATAACCCCTCATGTGATAGTATGGTTAAGAAGCTCACTTTGTAACCAAGTGCTTTAAAGTTCAGTCCCACTTTGTGGCATGTATCCCTACTATAGCCCCAAGCCGACCAATATCTTATGAGTAAATCTTGTAGAAACTGTGCAGACACCCATCAATGAGTGTGTGTGTGTGTGTGTGTGCATGCACATGTCCTTGTGTGTGTGCACACGTCCTTGTGTGTGTGTGTGTGTGTGTGTGCATGTGCACATGCCTGTTGTGTGTGCGTGTGTGTGTGTGTGTGTGTGTGTGTGCATGTGCACATGCCTGTTGAGTGTGTGTGTGTGTGTGTGTGTGTGTGTATGTGTGTCACTGTATTTTTATTTGTTAACCCCACTTCCCATCAAAGTGCTTGAAAAACATTGTTGGCTTGTTTACATCCTTGTAACCAAGCTGTTCAGCAAAAAGAGACTGATAGATTTTTAAAAAGCAACATTAGTACTAGTGTCAATTTGTTCAACTACAATCCTTCAGAGTTATGTCCCAACACGGCTGCCATCCAATGATTGAAAGAAGTAAAAGATAAAAGACATACACAAATATGCAGGAAGTAAATAGACACCTTTAATTTTCAAAATTTCTAGTCTAAGCATCTTAATATGTTTTCAGCAGTGTAGAATTTACAATGTAATTATTCTTTTTCATTCCAGATGCCATTATATTAAACATTTGTAAAGAGTAACCATGCCATGTACATAAAATTCAGCAGAACTGTCAGATTTTCAAAGAGGTTGTATTGTTGGGCAATCTGAGGCTGGTCTTAGCCAGTGAAAAATTGTCGAAAATCTTCAAATTCCTCTTGCTACTGTTAATAGAATTATAGTGCAATTCAAAAGCCAAGGAAAAGAATCAAAGATTCTCGTCCCAGCTGACCTGGGCCTTTGGAAAGGAAGCTTTGCTGTTTGAAGAGAATTGTGGAAAATGAACCCCATTCAAAGACTTCTGACATTGCAAAACAGCTAGAAGTTAGTCCAAGAACATGTGTTACATATCTGCATAAGCTTGGGTATCATGGATGAGCAGCTAGAAGAAAACTTCTCCTTCAACCAATTAATATCAGGAAAAGAAAGATATGGGCTATAAGGAGATGTCACAAAAATCCAGTTCATTTTGGGATAAAGTGATTTACTCAGATGAATCCAGATTTGCATTATTTTCAGACAGTGAACGTGTTTGGGTCTGGAGGCTTCCCAGTCAAGAAATTGATTTGATTTGAAATGACTCCAACAAACTGTGAAACATGGCAATATCTCTGTAATGCTATGGGGAGCTGTCACCAGCAAATGTCATTCTGAGCTGATCAAATGTGTTGGAACCAGAAACTCAGAAAAATACATCAAAATACTTAAGCAAGGACTACTTCCGATGTATTCACACGATAACATAACGAAAAATGAATTTTTATTCATGGAAGATGGGGCTCCATGCCACACAGAGAAAAGGAATCAATAATGACTGACTAAAAATGGGATCAAAAAGCTTCCTTGGCCGAGCCAATCTCCTGACATGAACCCAAATGAAAATCTTTAGAGTATACTAGACAGAGCTATACAAAAAACTCGACAGAAACCTAAATCTAAAGATGAATTGTTTCAATTGTTGCGTGAAAAGTGGGCAGAAATTCCACAAGAGACAATCACAAGGCTCATCAGTTCAATACCAAAGAGAGTTTCTGAATTGAAAACTGCAAACGGAATGTCAACTAAATACTAAAGTATGTAGTCCTACCTATCGATTACATTTCAATTGTTTGCTTTGCGTATTAAATAACAGATTTTGAAAATTAAAGGAGTCTATTTACTTCCTGCATGTCTGTGTATATTAGTGCTTATGTATGTATTTGTGAGTGAGTAGGTGAGTGATTTTCTGTCTCCATGTCTTGATATTATGTCATTATCATCATCATTTAACGTCTGTTGTCCATGTTGGCATGGGTTGGACAGTTTGACCAGAGCTAGTTAGCTGAGAGGGCTGCACCAGACTCTAGTCTGATTTGGCATGGTTTCTGCAGCTGGATACCCTTCCTAATGCCAAACATGCCATCAGCACAGGTGTCATTTGTGTGACACCAGTATCTTCCAGGACTATGATTTCGCTTAGTTTGTTGGGTCTTTTACACAAACATGGCATATTGCCATGGGTCTTGGTCACTTGTCATTGCCTCCATGAGGCCCAACACACAAAAGGTACCACCAGCACAGGTGCTAGTTATGCAGCATGTCAAACATTCCAGCCAACACCAATTCAACACCCCCGTCTGAAGGAAGTCTTCACAAAGAAGCTGGATGAAAGAACCAAAGTAGCCCTCTCAAAGGTGGACTTCACAGACATGATACACTTCCATAGTGGTTATCATCCAGCACTCGGGCAGTGGCAAAAGATGGCAGAACGCAGTGTCACAGATCAATGCAGACTCTGTAATGAGGAGGTAGAATCTTCAGAACATCTCTGGCTGAGATGTCCGGCCTTGATGGTGGAAAGATATATCTGCAAACTAAAGGCTACAATGGATGAGATGATTCGTCTCCCTTCCGCAGCTCTAGCACTTCTGAGAGTTATCCTCAAGCATTTGAGGTGACCAACAACAACAACAACAAGCAGCACCAGCATTGACCACATTGCTTTCATGAGGGCCAACGCTCGAAAGGTGACAGTTATGTGACTCTAGCGTCATCCCCAACTACGATCCCACTTAGCTTGGGTGTTAAATATAAATACAACACGACTGTTGTACAAGCAGTGATGTTTGTTTTCAATTATCCATGGAAACATGTCAGGACTAGGGTAAATATTATCTTGCTTGGAAACAGGGGAGAACTGGCAACAAGGAGAGTATCTGACCAGAGAATAGTTACATCAATAGATCCTATCTAATCCAATCAAGCATGGAAATGTAGATGCTAAAATGCTGCTGCCACCAATGATGACAGTGATGACAATGACAAAAATGACAATGGCCATGACAAAGACAAAGACAATGGCAATGACAAGGATGATGACAAAGATGACAATGGTGACAACAACAATGATGATGACAATGACAGTGACAATAATAACAAGAACAACAATGATGATGATGACAATGACGACAATGATGATAACAATAACAATGATGACAACAACGATGACAATGACAATGACGACGACAATGATGATGACAATGACACAATGACAATGACAACAACAATGATAATGACAACGACAATGATGATGCCAATGACAATGATGATGCCAATGACAATGATGATGACAATGACAACGATAGCAACGACAACAAGGATGATGATGACAATGAAAATGACGACAATGATGATGATGACAATGGCATCAATGACAATGAAGACATCAACAGTGATGACAAGGACAATGATGACGATGACAATGATGATGATGACAATGACAACGACGACAATGACAATGACGACAAGGATGATGATGACAATGATAACAACGTCAATGACGACGACGACAATGATGACGACGATAATGATGACAAATGACAATGATGACAGCAATGACAAAGGCAAAGACAATAATGATGACGACGACAATGACAATGATTTTTCCAACCAGAAGACAAGGGTTGCAGCATATTATCTATTACCAAAATAGCTATAGAAGAAATAAAGATGTTCTGTGAGAGAATACAACACCTGATGCCATAACACTTGCAATATAAAAATAATTCAGTCAAATTTCAATATTTTAAAACAAATCATATTCTTAAAACTTTGCTAATGAAAAACTTCAATTAAAGTGCAGAATATCAGATTGGATTGCATAGCAAAGCAAAGATTTTGAAGGTTTATAATATTTTTGGTTCTTTAGTTTTTGTGGGGCATGGAGAGCGGATTTCGATGTCATTAAATATTACAGGATTATTAAGCCACTAGGAAGAGTAGAATGATGGGAAGTGGATGATTCTTGAAGCCACTGCTTTTAACAATGAACACAATATTGGATTTAAGAATCCAATATGAAGAAAAGAAGGATTGTGTTTGTTAGATTAGATGACAACAGAACTAGCTGTGGCTGTTGGCAGAATTTCAAGAAGAAATAAAAATGAAAACAAAGAGAAAGAAGGGATGAAAAAAAAGATGAACATTTAAATAAACATGTGGAGTAGTGAATCTTATTTAGTTGGGGAAAAGAAAACTTAGAGGAAACTTAGTAAATCTCAAAGAAAAGGGGAGACAATTTCAAGCAATCTTATAATAATGCTGCTTGTCATTCCAATACTTAGCTGGTTTGTAACACTGTCACATGATTAGAAAAAGAAAAAGAGGGAGAAAGAAAAAGGCAGAGAGAGAAAAAGAGGCAGAGAGAAGTGTTCATGACATGGAGTAGAGGAGGAAACATAATTGTAATGCTTTAATGCTTTCCTGTTGAAGGGAAAGGGAGATCAAGAGGGAGAAAGAAAAAGGAGAGGGGAAAATGATGGAGAGAGAGAAAAAGAGGGAGAGAGAAAATTACAGAGAGAGAAATAGAGGGAGAGAGAGAGAAAAAGACAGAGAGAGAAAAAGACAGAGAGAGAAAAAGAGGGAGATAGAGAAAAAGACAGAGAGAGGAAAAGAAGGAGAGAGAAGTGTCCATGACGTGGGGTAGAGGAGGAAACGATGGTGGTGCTGATCCTGCTGGAGATGGAAGTGGTGGTGGCGATGGTGGTAGTGATGGTGGTGGTGGTGGTGGTGGTGGTGGAGGTGGTGGTGGCAGTGATGGTGGTAGTGGTGGTGGTGGTGGTGGTGGTGGTGGTGGTGGAGGTGGTGGTGGCGAGTGAATAGTGAAAAATGTTTTTTTAATTGAACTAAGCTTTTTGTATCCCCTATCACTTTACACATGCACATAAGTACAATTCTATGAAATATTCGTGCTTATTTATGTGGCAGACATATACAATTTAAAATAAAATAGGTAATAAATGCTCCTTCTCAAGCCATGCCAGGCTCACAAGGGCCAGTTTCCCGGTTTCAATGGCATAGAAATTCCCCACCTGGACAGGATGCCTGTCCGCCGCAGGATTACTCATTTTTGCCAGTTGAGTGGACTGGAGCAATGTGAGATGAAGTGTTTTGCTCAAGAACACAACGCATTGCCCAGTCCAGGAATTGAAACAACAACCTTACGATCAGGAGTTCAACACCCTAACCACTAAACCAAGCACCTCCACATATTCAATTTAACTATGGTGATATTTGTTTTTGTTTATGGGGAAAAAAGGAAAAATAAGATAATATATTTATTTGATGAGTACTGTGTAATTAAATCTATAAAATTGTGCTTAAAGTATATAATGTGTATATATAAATGCATTATGTAATCATCCTATTCCAATTTCTTCCATTTTTCAATGAGGAGCAGATGTGCAACTATCTTTCCATACAGACACAGACTACGCTCTCAGATGTTTTGGATAAAGTTTTCAGAAATAACCCAGTAGGTTTACCATTAATTCCATGAAATATTCACATGTCTCATTAGTTGATGATTAATTTCTCAAAGTTAATTTACATCTGTCATCAGAAAATTGCAGATTGTGGGACTTTCTAGAAGGAACATCAATGAAAATTTTTTTAGTAGCATGGCCCCACCATGAGCCATGTTTCACACCATTTCTCAAAAAATTGTGCCTATGCCTGATATGCATACCTAAGTGAAAACAATTGTGAACATTGTTGCCAAAGAAAAACAACTATGAAATGTTTCAGCCTATCAGACCTCATCAGCTTACTATTGTCTAACCAAACTTGATAATCAATTAGCATAGATTTTTATAAACAGAAAAATAGTTATGAATAAGTTTTTCCCAGCCTAATTTATATAATCTATAATAACATGTAATTCTGTTTGCCTGTCCATCTAGGACCCCTATATCTCAGTCCACAGTTGCTCTACATAGACATATTATATCTTTTTGGGAATCAGGATGATCCCAGGATTGAAAATCTGCCCTTCAACTTGGTTCTTGAACATCCAGCATTGAGATCAGGTCTAGATGAGGTTTTGTTATATGCTAACAGTTGGAAATTCTAATTTTAAAAGAACACCAAAAATTTGTGAACTCACAAGTTTTTCATTTAAATTGAATTTAAAGTAATACCATATTGGTAGGGCACCAATAAATGCTTTATTGTTATTGCTCTCTTTAGGTTTGGACTGTAAGCTCAATTAGCCCTTCACAGGAGCTACCTTAAAAGTCCACATGGAATGTGGCTTTTAAGCTAGTCAACAATGAAATGAGCAAAGGGAAGTAATTAAAATGAACCACTAGCATGAATTTGGATAATTAAGCTAATGGATGGCATACTCAATGCTATACAGAATGAATTCTTCATTTATTGAAATTTCTTTCTTAGTTGGAGACAGAAACCAAGATCTTAGCAGTAATATTAAAGGTGGCAACCAGGCAGAAACATTAGCATGCCGGGCGAAATGCTTAGCAGTATTTCGTTATATTCTGAGTTCAAATTCAGCCAAGGTCGACTTTGCCTTTCATACTTTCGGGGTCGATTAAATAAGTACCAGTTACGCACTGGGGTCAATATAATCGACTTAATCCGTTTGTCTGTCCTTCTTTGTCCCCTCTGTGTTTAGCCCCTTGTGGGTAGTAAAGAAATAGGTATTTCGTCTGCCATTACGTTTTGAGTTCAAATTCCGCCAAGGTCAGCTTTGCCTTTCATCCTTTTGGGGTCGATAAATTAAGTACCAGTTGCATACTGGGGTCGATGTAATCAACTTAATCCCTTTGTCTGTCCTTGTTTGTCCCCTCTATGTTTAGCCCCTTCTGGGCAATAAAGAAATAAGAAACCAAAATCTTAGCAGTAGTTGTTATAATATTGTTTGTGAATGAAACAAACACCTTTTTGTTATTGTATTCAGCAACTTTTGTATAAATGATAGTTTTCTTGTACTTGAGACTTCTTGTATATCATAGAAATGATCTTAATTACTACCAGATATAACTTTATGAAATCCATATTACTACTTGATAAAAGGTCACCACGAAATCCAAGGTGCCAGGGGAGATGGTCTTCAATGATTTGCTTCTATCATCTTTGAAACATTATAACTGAAAGAAAGTGTTAGCAGAGTTAGAAAGATGCTACCTTATTGGTGATAGGACATACAACATCTTGCTTTTAGGATGATAGATAAGTGCTTAATAGAGAGGAAGATTTAAAAGCTTGGTAAGAACACAGACTAAATGTGGGATGCTATCTGAACAAGCATGAAACATCATATTATATCATTCAATTTCGAAGGTTCTCTGTTGCAGCATGTAACAAATTAATGTATATCAGAAATTATAACTCTAACTCACAGAGTATCTTTCCTAATGCAATTTTCCTTCTGAAGCTATTTAAGCCATAAATGAAAAACACTGATACTGTTTAAACAAAAGACTTCCCTTCAAAATGTTACTTAGTATATTAAGCTATGTAGTGCTTCGCAACTATGTGATCTTTGGTTCAGTTCTACTTCATTGTATCTTCAACAAGTGTTTCTTTAATGCTGTGGGAGTGAAATCTGTAAATAGAAAGTGTGTGAAAGCCCATGATACATGTGTGTGTGTGTGGGGGGGGTGTATGTATGTGTGTGTATGCGCACACATGCATGCATGTGTGTGTATGTACGTGTGTGCATACATTTATATATATATATATATATATATATATATATATAAATGTATGCACACATGTACATACACACACATGCATGTGTGTATATGCACACACATGCATGCATGTGTGTGTATGTACGTGTGTGCATACATTTATATATATATATATATATCTAATCTTGAAACGTTGACGTACTCAAACGATCTATGTACTTGTGATATTTTTCTGTATTTACCCCCAAACCTTCGTGAGCTGTCTGGAGTAAACATTATCTGAGAGAAATTTTCTTTAAGTAGTAGAAATGCTAAGAAAAATTTTTTTTTGGCTGCTATTTCTACTAAGTTCAGTATGTGGCAAAGTAATTTATTTTACTAAGCCCTAATTATATAATGTAATATTTTGAATTCGCCTTAAATGGTCCTTTTACATACTGAACACTTGGTGAAATTGATTAATTAATTAATTTTACCCTCAATTGTTGATATTATAATTCATTTCTCTCGGTCATAACTGCCTTGGTTCTCGCGGTTAAAATATAGTGTTTGCTAGACAGACCACGTGGGTGGAATGGGGAGTGCAGAATTTTACGCCTGCGCATTTTGAATTTGTTGACACTGTTTAGTTGGAGTGGTTCATCTGAAGCGACAAGTTCGATGATAGGTAAAGTTCCTTCTTTTTAGTGTTTCCAAATCCAAATTAAGAAATTTTGAGCTGACGAAAGAAATGCTGATTTTATTTGGCTAATCTTGAAACGTTGACGTACTCAAACGATCTATGTACTTGTGATATTTTTCTGTATTTACCCCCAAACCTTCGTGAGCTGTCTGGAGTAAACATTATCTGAGAGAAATTTTCTTTAAGTAGTAGAAATGCTAAGAAAAATTTTTTTTTGGCTGCTATTTCTACTAAGTTCAGTATGTGGCAAAGTATTTTATTTTACTAAGCCCTAATTATATAATATATATATAATATATACACACACACATATAAAGATATATATATATATAACTTAGATAGAGAGATACTATTGACAATCCAATAATTTATTTATAGTATAATATATATATATATAACTTAGATAGAGAGATACTATTGACAATCCAATAATTTATTTATAGTATAATATTACATGATATACTATGAATATAATATAACATAATATTATATAACACGAAAAATTATGAAAAAAAACATAAAAAGGCCAACAAATTGTTTCAACTTATATACATTTTCTGATATCATCATCATCATTTAGCGTCCGCTTTCCATGCTAGCATATATACACAATAACAGTTCCCTTATATATATAAGTCACTTCAGGGTCATGGTTTAAAGATAGATGGAATTTCGTCTAACTTTAAACCATGACCCTGCAGTGACTTATATATAAGGGAACTGTTATTGTGTACGTATATTAGAAAATGTATATAAGTCGAAACAATTTGTTGGCTTTTTATGGGCTTTTTAAAGTTATGTTATATGATATTATGTTATATTATATTCATAGCATATCATGTAATATTATAATATAAATAAATTATTGGATTGTCAATAGTATCTCCCTGTTCAATTTATCTTTGTAATTGTATTATACCAATATTTATATGGTATTCAGTTGACGTACCAGTGATTTGGATGTTTAACACACCCCTTTGAAAGATCTCTTTTCCTCAGTTTGTTATTTATATATATATATACTTTATTATTAAATCTGCAAAAGCATCTCAAAAATATCACAAAAATCTGCTACTCAGAGTTCATCAGGCAGTTGTGATCCAGAATGGAATAAGAATTGAGGTTGTACATATAATTTATATTTTGATATAATTCACATTGACAGATACAAATTTGAATTTGATTGGTTGTTTCTACTAACAGTCTTTCAGAAGTATGCAAGTTGAGACAGTAAATATACAAATAGAAAATAAAATACAAATAAAAATTAAAATTGAAAATAGAAATGACATAAATATCATGTTGAATAAAATCAAACACAACCTTGAGTCAAAAAGAAATTTTAAATTAAAGAGAAATCATGCATGTCAAGAATAAATTAATTAATGGTAAATAAATAGTTAATTAATATAAATGTAAGTTTGTTTTAAAAATTTAGCTCATGGGTTGAGAAAGCTTATAGATATTAATAAAACAGTAACAGACTTCTTTTTATATAAGCAACTCATACACATACATACATATAAAAATTCATATATAAAAATCTATATATTGGGTCATCCCATAAATAATGCGTTTCTTTTTAATTGCATGAACTAAAAGTCGGAGGAAGATAGGATAAAATACCTGCATCAACTTGCTATAAAAGCAGGTAGTAATTTTACCTTTAACCTTATTCTTTGTGCAAGATTTGAAGAGTGCAGTTCGATTTTAACTGTTATATTTTCAAAGCTATAATGGAAGTGCCAAAGGAGCACATTCAGCATATTTTGCTTCATAAGTTTAATAAAGGAAACAATGCAACAGAAAGTGTGAGGAATATTAATACAGTATATGACAATAAGGATAAGGCAGTGTCAATGGCGATTCCAGAAATTCTGAGTCAGAAATGATGAGCCTCATCCTGGACGATCTGTAGAGCTTGGCAAGGATGTCCTGCAAACGCTGGTGGAACAATATCCCATCATAACTGTTCAGGAACTAGCAGTGAAGCATGGATTTGATCATTCAACCATTCATCAACACCTGCATGCCATCAGCAAAGTCGGCAAATTGGACTAATGGGTCCCTTGCAAATTTTTCGAGACTAATTGCATGCAGAGAGTGAATGTGTGCTCTTCTTTGCTGTCACGTCTCATGAATGAACCTTTCTTGGACTGAATAGCGACTGGTGATGAGAAATGGGTTCTCCATAAAAATTTCAAGCACTGAATACAGTGGGTAAGGAAAGTAGAAACACCAGCACCCCAGGCCAAAGAAGGTCTTCAAGGTGTTGTTATCTGTTTGGTGGGATATGAAAGGTTTAGTTTACTTTGAACTTTTAAACCCAAATCAAACAATAACAAAGGAGATCTACTGTGAGAAGCTTGAGCAGCTTAAGTCAGTGCTAGAAGGAAAACGACCATCTTTGGCTTCAAGATGAAAGGTGTTCTTCCATCAGGATAATGCTCAGTCACATACAGCAAGGATGACATTCCAAAGAGAGAGAGAGACAGGCAGAAACAAGGAAAATGCCACTTGTATTTGAACACTAAGCAAATATTCTTTTAAAAAAACTTTTCTTTTAATTTTTCCAAATTTAATTGTTTTCCATACTTACAGTTGAAAAAGTCTCAATGACTGAAACCGGTACTGAAATGTTTTTTATAAAATTATTTTAGATTTTCTATCTTGACTTTTTTATCCATATATATATATATATATATATATATATATATATATATATATATATATATAAGTTATATTTGGGTAAAATAAGCTTGTAGAAAGTTGTGTAAAGCTCATTCATAGTTATTGGTCACCTGATTTCATCATACAGTAGAAATGAATATACTACTAGATTTCCTTCTGGAATTCTGTAGTGTTGGTAGAGATTATATAAATAGTGACAGAAAATAAATTCATGAGATTCTTTATTCAAAACTTCTAGAACAGTTTTGATTCGT
>NC_042999.1:45066748-45074248 GCF_006345805.1 Octopus sinensis | reverse complement strand
GCCGACCAAAGCCTTGTGAGTGGATTTGGTAGACGGAAACTGAAAGAAGCCCGTCGTATATATAGAGAATACCAAACGAGTTCCCTATGGATACCGTATTTATTACAACGAGTGGCTTGTAAACGTATCTAATGAGCGAAAGCGAGTTAGATACGTTTACAAGCCACTCATTGTAATAAATACGGTATCCATAGGGAATGAGTTTGGTATTTTATTTATTACACACGAATAAACGACCATATTTTATTAACCCAATAACTAAATTCTTCACATCGTGTTGAAGCGCGCATGAATACAGCTTGATTTCACGTCAGTGACGTCACAATGTGTAACTGTAAAAGATGTCATGCCGCAGGAAGATAGTCTGACTTTATAGCGCTAAGTTTTCAGGTGAAATGACTGATAACTGATGACTGTTTAAAATTTTGTTAACATTCAAGTTCACGTTCAAGAAATACATAACACAGATTGAATCTTTGACTTTAAGTGATATCTGGTATAAAAAAGATAGTATGTTTGTTTAATTACATGGCTACATTCTACCTGCTCGTGAAAGTAATGAATGAAGTTTAGTTGTAACTTATGAATGACAAAAATAGCGCCGTCACCGTGACCTCGGGTCATCAGCATGGATTGACCAATCAGAAGCAGCACTCACAGTATCTGACATATGTTAGATACCAAAAATATCTCAAAGTGTTCTCACTCACATGTGTGTAATAAATGTATATATATATATATATACGTGTGTGTGTTTGTGTGTCTGTGTTTGTCCCCCTAGCATTGCTTGACAACCGATGCTGGTGTGTTTATGTCCCCGTAACTTAGCAGTTCAGCAAAAGCGACTGATAGAATAAGTACTGGGCTTACAAAAGAATAAGTCCCGAGGTCGAGTTATCGATTAAAGGCGGTGCTCCAGCATGGCTGCAGTCAAACGACTGAAACAAGTAAAAGAGTAAAAGATATATATATATATATATATATGAACTGTTACATATGAAGATAGAGTTGTATGTGTTTGTGTGAGAATATATGTACATATGCATGTATGCATGTATCTACATATGTACGTATGCATGTATGTATGTATGTATGTATGTATACATGCAGATTTTTATGTTTTGTTTTATGTATATCTACACATGCATATACTTTCAGATCTAGATATGCTCACAGTGATGGCTTGGATTTGTAGTCTTCAAATCAGCTTTCTCCTTTCTGGTGTTGAGAAGCCTAATTTTTGAAGATTGGTATTTAGGCAGTATGTTACATACCCATGACTGTATGTATGTATGCATGTATGCTTTTGCTTTTCATCCCTTCAGGGTTGATAAAATTAGTACCAGTTCTATATTTAAGAGATGAGGAATTATGTACATTATTTCCATTATTTACATTATTTACATTCGATGGCTATTTTTCCTCATCTCGTTTGTTGGTAACACAACGTTTCAGCTGATATACCCTCCAGCCTTCTTCAGGTGTCTTGAGGAAATTTTGAACCTGGGTTCTCATTCCTTAGGTATTTTTCGATGTTATTATTATTATTGTTGTTGTTGTTGTTGTTGTTGTTATTGTTTAAGTCACTGCTTGAAATCGAATTCGAAATCTTGGGGTTAGTAGCCCATGCTCTTAACCACTATGCCCACGGGCATATGGCGTAGTGGTTAAGAGCGCAGGCTACTAACCCAATGATTCTGAGTTTGATTCTGAACAATAACAATAATAATAATAATAATAACAACAACATCGAAAAATACCTTAGGAATGAGAACCCAAGTTCAAAATTTCTCCAAGACACCTGAAGAAGGCTGGAGAGTATATCAGCTGAAACATTGTGTTACCAACTAACAAGATGAGGACAAATATCCGTCAAATGTAAATAATGTAAATAATGTAAAATTAGTACCAGTTGAGCACTGGGGTTGATGTAATCGACTTGCTCCCTCCTCTGTAATTGCTGACCTTGTGCCCAAATTTGAAACCATTATTATATAGGTAAATCATGAATGAAATCTAAAGGGCTAGAGCAAATAATATTTTCTGATTTAGGCACAAGACCAACAATTTTAAGAGTTGGGGGTTAGTTGATAGCAATGACCCCAAAACTTGACTCATACTTTATTTTATCAACCTTGAAGGGATGAAAGGCAAATTTGACCTCGGGGATTGGTACTCAGAGCACAAAGATCTAGAAGAAATACAACAAGATATTTTCTGGTGCTCTAAAGATTCTGTCTAACCATTACCTTAGAACAGGAACAAATGATGCAAGGCATTTTGTTTGACACTCTAAGGATTTTGACCCTCAACTGCTTATTGTATAGTATACTATACTCCCTGACTTTGATTTTTGGAGGTGCATGGCTTAGTGGTGAGGGTGTTACATTCATGATCATAAGATTGTGGTTCCGATACCTGGATTGGGCAGTGCATTGTGTTCTTGAGCAAAACACTTCATTTCACATTTCTTCACTCCACTCAGCTGGTAAAAATGAGTAATCCTGGGACAGACAAGCTTCCCACCCTGGGAGGGATGTGTACATCAGAGAAACTAGGAAACTGGACCTATGCTCTTTATGGAACATAGTAACAAGATTTTAAATTCAGAGAGATTGGTATAAACTGATTGAATTAGTCCCAGTACTTGAACTCAGAATGTAAAAATGGGTGAAATACCATAATGCATTTCACCCTGCATGCTAATGACTCTGCCAGCTCACTGCCTTGCTTTTACCCATATATATTTCTTTACTACCCACAAGGGGCTAAACACAGAGGGGACAAACAAGGACAGACAAATGGATTAAGTCGATTACATCGACCCCAGTGCGTAACTGGTACTTAAATTATCGACCCCCGAAAGGATGAAAGGCAAAGTCGACCTTGGCGGAATTTGAACCTAGAACGTAACGGCAGACGAAATACGGCTACGCATTTCGCCCAGCGTGCTAACGTTTCTGCCAGCTTGCCGCCTTCCCATATAATACAATTACCCATATAATACAATTGTATGTTCCTACCTACTTTTCTTTTGCATTATACTAAGGGAAGTAACATAAATTAAGTAAAACAGGCAAACAACAACATCAATTATTCTTTCCAATTTTGGCACAAGGCTAGCAATTTTAGGGGAGAAGGTAAGCCAAATAAATTTACACTGGTACTCAAATGGTACTTTATTATATTGACTCCAAAAATATGGAAAGCAAAGTTAACTTCAGTAATATTTGAACTCTGAACATAAAACAACATTAATAATAATGCTTTCAATTGTAAGGAAAAGGTGGCAAACTGGCAGAATCGTTAGCATGCCAGGCAAAATGCTTAGTGGTATTTCATCCATCTTTATGTTTTGAGTTCAATTTCTACTGAGGTTAACTTTGCCTTTCATTCTTCCAGGATCAATAAAATAAGTACCAGTTACATACTAGAGTCAATGAAATCAGCTAGCTCCCTCCCCCAAAGTTTCAGGCCTTGTGCCTATAGTAGAAAGGATTATAGGCACAGGACCTGTAATTTTGGGGAGTTGACTACATTAACCCAAGTACTTGACTGGTACTTATTTTATCAACCCTAAAGTCAACCATGCCAATATTTGAACTCACAACATAAAACAACAGCATTAAAAATAATAACATTAATAATAATGTCTTTCATTTTTCTAGAGTTAAAAAAGAGAACCAGTACCAACTAAGTATTGAAGTTTGTTTAACCACCTAAAATCAGGAGATAGACTTCTTAAGGCAATTTGATATTGTCTTCAACTTCAGTCTAGCAACTTGTGTGATGTGACTGGCATTAAACAGAATTGAGTCTTGTCTTTTTCTTGATGCATACACCTGTGGTAATTTTATAGATAAATGTCCAAACCAAGATAATAAAAATGACTGATTTTTATTATGCTGAAACTACATAAAGAAAGTATGGCTAAAACCAATGGAGAGGTCAAAAACAAGCGAACGTGGTCAAAAATATTATATACAAAAGGTCTAATGAGACTTGAATCAGCACTTCATGCAGTTTGGAAGCAAGAAATTAACTTAATAGTTCTTACAATATAGTAACTGTCTTAACACAGAAAGGAATACATTGTTCACAAAGATAATTTAGCCATAGAAACAGTATAAAACAAATTATACTTTATCACATAACTGTCAGAATTGAACTGTTGCATTTGGCTAAATACACACCAAATGGAGGTTAGCTAAATTTGAAGAAGAATTCTTTGACTGTTTGGTGCTGGTAATTTGTTGGATGGTGTTTCTGTTACATCGAGATCTGGTGAAGTGAAAGCATTGTGTGACAAGCTGCTATATTCAGTATCATTAATTCTGTTGTCTGGCTGTCTTTAGTATTACAAGGCTGTCAGCTATAAATGAAAAAGCTGTGTGATAGCACCTGCATCGTTTCAATTTAATCAAAATGCTGCTACCTCTTCTGGCAAACCGTCTTCATGACCTCTGGTTCCAAATCTGACCTCTGTATTCTTGCTGGCTTATGCTCCAACTGGTTAGTTTGTAGATTTTTCAAATGGCTCTGTATAGGTAGAAGATAGATAGATAGATAGATAGATAGATAGATAGACAGACAGACAGACAGACAGACAGACAGACAGACAGGCAGGCAGGCAGGCAGACAGACAGACAGACAGACAGGCAGGCAAACAGACAGACGGACGGATAGATGGATGGGGTGAGAGAGAGAGAGAGAGGTGGGTACGACTGTACTCACTTTGCAACCATATGATTTTGGGTTCAGTCCCACAGCACAGTACCTCAGGCAAGTGTCTTCTATTATAGCTTTGGGCTGACCCAATGCTTTGTGAGTGAATTTGATTGTTGGAAACTACGTGGAAGCCCATTGTGTATGTGTGTGTGTGTGTGTGTGCACGCGTGCGTGTGTCTTTGTGCGTGTTCCCCACTCCTAGACAACCAGCGTTGGTTAGTTTACATCCCCATATCTTAGTGGTTTTACAAAAGAGAGAAAATTGAACAATTACCAGACTTAAACAAAAAATAAGTCCTGGCATCAATTTGGTCAACTAAAACTCTTCAAAGAAGTGCTCCAACATGGCTGCAGTCCAATGATTGAAAGAAGTAGAAGATAAAAAAAGATAAATGCTATCATTTATCAGAAGAAAGATACATCTTATATTTTGGTTATTCTGTCAGTTCTTTCAAACAGAGAATATAATGTCAAGTGTAATGTATGTTTTTGGAGGGGATTTCGTCATTGTTGTTGTTGCTATTGTCATTGTTATTGTCATCGTCGTCGTCATCATTGTTGTTATTGAATCATGCTGATGGTGGTTTCCCAGAGAAACAACAGCGCAACAATTAGTGAATCACTGCTTGATTAAAATAACTTTGTTAGAATTTGTCTTTTGTTATAGATTGTCATGATTAGCATGGCTTAAACAAAGATTATGATTTTATAACTCACACACACACAAAAAAAAAAAAAGAAAAAAGAAACAGTATCTTAGTTACTTTAAGTTTTGTTCTACAACCAAAACAACAAACTGGATTTGTTGATGATGATGATGATGATGATGATGATGATGACAATGATGGCATTGGATCTGGTTGTACTAGTAGTGTTGGTGGTAGCTGGTGGTGCTAGTGGTACCGATGGTATTTGAAGACTTAAATTTGTTTCTAAATATCATCATCGTCGTTGTCATCATCATCGTCGTCATCATCAGCATCAGCAACATCATCATTTTAACATCAACTTTTCCATGCTTGCATGATTCACATGAAATTTGTTGAGATGTATTGTCTATGGCCAGATGCCCTTCCTATCATCAACCCTCACCTGTTTCCATGCAAGGTAATAATATTTCCCATGTTCTTCACAGGAGACTAGAAACAAACAAAACTTGTTGGTAACTACCAAATGATATCAAAACAAGGATACACACAAACACACACCTGCACACCCACAATATATATATATATATATATATCTTGAGAAAAAAGGAGGCAGTGAGAATGTTGGATAATCCTATATTTGCACTTTCATTTCATTTATAAACTCGTCAAGACAATGATTTTGTCTTGACGAGTTCGGAAAATGAATGAAAGCTCTAATAAAGGATTATCCAACATTCTGACTGCCTCTTTTTTCTCAATATATATCTGTACACCACTTCAAACACTTTATACATACATACATACATACATACATACATACATACGTATATATATATATATAATATATATATATATATATATATATATATATATATATATATATATATATAAACGATGATGATGATGATATATACTGTTATGTACACAGTAGTACCTCAGTTTTTGAACAACTCTGATCGTGAATGAATCATGCTTTATATATATAGAGAGATAGATATAAATATAAATATAAAAATTATAAATATAAAAATATAAAGCACAATTTATTCGTGATCAGAGGCATTCATAAACCGAGGTACTACTGTATTAAATGAATATGAGAAAGACAGGAGATAAAGTACAATTTATTCATGATCAGAGTTGTTCAAAAACTGAGGTTCTACTGCATGTATGTATATATATATATATTATATATATATATATATATATATATACATACACACACACACACATACACACACACACACACACAGACATATTCATACATATACATGCACGTGTATACACAAACACATACACACACACATGCACATATGGTGGGCTTTTTTCCTTCTACAATATTCATTCAGAAGGCTTTGATCTGCCTGAAGCTACAGTAGAAAATACTTGTCCTAGGCATTCTGTAATGGGATTGAACTCAAAAACCATACAGCTGGAAAGCAAGCTTCTTAACCACACACCCATATCTACAATTTTGTATTGAAGACTGAGACTGATTCCCTGCTACATAGCCTTGCCCCAGCCTGCACTTTAGAGAGGGTACATTCCAGTATTGTTTCTACTACGCTGTACTGACACAGACCAAACTAAGACTTTCCAGGTGTGCAATCATTATCTCATAAGATATGACTGTCAAAAGAAGCTTATACAGAACGTTCATGCTAAATTTGACAGTTTATAAAAAAGGAAAAGCAAACAATATTCTGTTCAAATATAAAAGTTTTTTTAGTTTTTTTAAATCGAAAATATCAACTAGATTATGTCTGGGGGATAACAGTTTTCTCAGGGTAGCTACCTTCAGCTTCTAGCACAGCTTTAAGAGAGCTCCGGAAGGTGGCATGTGCATTCCTTGCTGTGTCCCTAGGAAGATCTTTGAACACATCCTTGATTTTCACAACCAGCCTTGTTGTTGCAAGCAGAACTGTTGGTGTCTTTCTCAAATATACCTCACTCATAGTAGACAATTGGGATTATATTGGAGGAATTAGAAGGCCAGAAATTAGGGGTAGGTGAAGTCAGAAATTCTCCATCAACCATTTCTGATTCTTTCTAGAGATATGGCAAGGACCTAAATCCTGCTGCCATACATATGGCCTTCCAATAGCAACCCTCTCCAACTAGG
>NC_042999.1:45041748-45061748 GCF_006345805.1 Octopus sinensis | reverse complement strand
GATTACTGATGAAAGGGCACAGACTGTTGAAGGAAACATAAAAGGAAACAGAACAAAGTCTCAAAGAAGAAAAAATCAGCTATAATGAGGGGGAGGGGAAACAACTTAGACAAACACAACAAAGATGACTTCTTCAGAAAAACAACAAAGAAGATGAAAAAGATGACAAAATTCAAGATTCATTGTCCTTCGAAAATCAAAGCAACAACTAACAAATAAATCTTATATCTGTGGTGCCATAGATATTCCAATGATGTAGAAATAAAGCAGACATAGTTAGGTTTGGAATATTGGCAAGATACAAAAGACAGATTGTTAGTAAAAACAAAGCTAAGACATGATAACAAACTGAAATAATCTTACCCTGAAGATGCTGATATTTTTCAACACAGGCAGCTCAAAAAATGCTGACCGGTACTTTTAGATACACAAGATAATTCAGTCAATGGCAGGCTGAGATACAGGATCCACTAAACTAACCTAAACAGTAACCTTTCATGTTTCATGTTCTTTGACTATATCTTGTTTTGTTTATTATAAATTTCAATGTACATTTTTGGTTATTTCTGAGCTTTTATATCTCCACCTTAAAATTTACATATTGTGTAACAGTGTTCACTTCTCCCTTTGTCTTTGTATAATTTGCCCACCACTCCCCCACCTCCCTTGCTTCCTTTGTAAACACCTCAGTTAACCTTTCTCCATACTTTACTTTTCTGTATCCTTTTGGGACCCTGTGGTTAATAAAGCAATGATGGTTGTTGTAGTTGCTGCTGCTGCTGTCTTCTTCTTCTTCTTCTTCTTCTTCTTCCAATCAGGACTCATGCCATTAGCCACAAAGAATAATCTCTAATTCGAGCCTACTCTAAGCTACTAAGAATGCATGTGGCAACTTGAAGATCCACCCACCACACGCGATAGACTGGCGGTTGCACGGGTGTGAAAGCTACATTATTATCCTCATTCCGTAAACGGTGGCTTTTAACGGGTGGAGAGCTGAACCATTGCACCTCCACTGCTGCTGCTGTTGGGGAAAGAGGCAACAGGTGATTACATCAAATCCAGTACTAGACTAGTACTTTATTTTATAAAAAATAAAGTACCAGTGTGGTCAATGTAATCGACCAACCTCTCTTCTCAAGACTGCTGACCTTGTGCCTAAATTAGAAGCAACTATAGCTACTACTACTACTACTACTGCTGCTGCTGCTTCTGCTACTGCTGCTGCTGCTACTACTGCTGCTGCTGCTGCTGCTGCTGCTGCTGCTGCTACTACTACTACTACTACTACTACTACTACTACTACTACTACTACTACTAAGAAGGCAGCAAGCCAGTAGAATCATTAACATGCCAGACAAAATGCATAGTGACATTTCAACTGTCTTTACATTCTGAGTTCAAATTCTGCTGAGGTCAGCTTTGCCTTTCATCCATTTGGAGTTGGTAAAATAAGTACCAGCTGAACACTGGGGTTGATGTGACCGTCTTGCCCTCTCCCTTGAAATTGCTGGCCTTGTGCCAAAATTTGAAATCATTATTTTACAGGCTAGCTAATTGGCTAACACCAGATTAAATGCCTTGCAGTATTTGTGCCAACTCCTTACATCATGAGCTCAAATTTCAAGTGTACCAGTTCTGCCTTTCATCCAGCAAGCTTCATTTCTTCTTAAATCCTCCATACTATGATGAAAATCTTTGAATCTAAGGAAGAAAACTAGTTGGTGACTTATGGTTTGGACTGTGCCATATAAGATTTGAACTGTTGTCATACTGCCAATCATAGGTTTGTCATTAGTTACTAATATTTTCCATGAACCCTTACTGATACCTCCACAAACCTTTCTTTCATAATTCTTCAAATCTCTTGCTATTAATATTGGACTCTCTAAGGGTGGCGAGCTAACAGAATCGTTATCACACCGTCCGAAAAGCTTAGTGGTATTTCGTCTGCCGTTATATTCTGAGTTCAAATTCTGCCGAGGTTTCGCACTGGGGTTGATGAGACTCTCTAACTTGAACAAGAAGGAATTTTCCTGTCTTCCCACATTTTATCATTTACAAAATACCAACCCTATTACCATCCAGTAGCAGTAAACAGCAAATAATTCCACCGTCTGATTAAAACCAGCCAATGAGAATGAACTTATTTATTGACAAATATCAGGAATAATTTTCTCACTTCCTTGAAATTTTAAGTGTTGGTATTCTGGAGCTGGCAGAAACATTAGCATGCCGGGCGAAATGCGTAGCCGTATTTCGTCTGCTGTTTCGTTCTGAGTTCAAATTCTGCCAAGGTCGAATTTGCCTTTCATCCTTTCGGGGTCGATAAATTAAGTACCAGTTATGCACTGGGGTCGATGTAATCGACTTAATACCTATGTCTGTCCTTGTTTGTCCCCTCTGTGTTTAGCCCCTTGTGGGTAATAAAGAAATAGAAATAGGTATTCTGGAGCTGGCAGAAATGTTAGCATGCCGGGCGAAATGCGTAGCCATATTTCGTCTGCTGTTTCATTCTGAGTTCAAATTCTGCCAAGGTCGAATTTGCCTTTCATCCTTTCGGGGTCGATAAATTAAGTACCAGTTATGCACTGGGGTCGATATAATCGACTTAATCCATTTGTCTGTCCTTGTTTGTCCTCTCTGTGTTTAGCCCCTTGTGAGTAGTAAAGAAATAGATATTCTCAGTGAACTCTTTATACAGATAAATAGAGGCTTCCCAAAACATGATGAGAGGCCTTTCCTTTCATTTTTTTATACTCCTGTCTATCCATCTATCAATCTATATCAAAGAGTTTTTGCGTGTTTATGTGTATGCATAGTATGCCACGAAGAATCCTACAAAAAAGAAGACCTGAATTTTTAATGCTTTCAAAACACTAATTTTTTTATTATTAAAATGATAAAAAGATTCTCCTCCACCTATAACAACAGTTAACTGACTTACCTACAAACATCAACACCATCACAACTATTTCATCCACCACCAGCACACTCACAAAACTTTATCTATCTTGCATGAATTATCTGTTCAAATCATAAACCTGTAGCAATAAATGCCTATCTCCTGCATGAATCAACCAATTTCAAAGGTTATTCAGTGATTGCTTTTTTTATTATTTAAATCAGCTCAGCTTCTCTTAAGTCACCTAATACTAATGCATCTGAAACACCTTCTATAGATCTACAACATTTATTGCCCATATTTCACAGCTATACTCTTACAATGTAACTGCACCCAAGCCAGTACTTACATCATAACTGTGACCTAGAATTGGCTTGTTACAGCATCAATTAAGCATGAACTTATTAGCTAGCATAAGAATATAGCTGTCACATAAACGTTGCAGCTATCATGTATAATTACTCAACAGAATAATTCTCGTCAAATCAAATGAAATGATTCATTATTTATCATTAACATTGATTTAATTGCAGTGAAAAGAAGGCCGTATCAGTAGAGTTGTGAACAAGAAATCATGTGATGTTTACTTATGTACCTCCACATTCATTTGCTTGCGTGTTTTTATACCTATTTTTCTATGCTGGCATGGGTTGGACAAAAACTTTTTGTGACAGTATTTTAACAACTGGGTGTTCTTCCTCTCACCATTTCCCCAACCTTCAACTGTTTTCCATGTAGGGGATTTTTTTTTATTCCATGGGTATGCTACTAGTCAAAAGCACTGCATACCTGTGCATTTTGTTAACAGGGAATGTAAATGTGACGTCATTGCTTTGCTCAAATGATATCACATAAAGATACACAGGATGTAAACATTCATACAAGTACAAACAGATTTACAAATACACACATATATACATGTAAACATACATACATGCAAACATACTACATACATGCATGCTGGTAAGTAGCTTGCTTACCAACCACATGGTTCTGAGTTCAGTCCCACTGCGTGGCACCTTGGGCAAATATTTTCAACTATAAAGACTTGTGAGTGAATTTGGTAGACGTAAATTGAAAGAAGTTCGTCGTATATATATATGTGTGTGTGTGTGTATCTGTCTGTGTATGTGTGAGTGTGTGTCTGTGTGTGTCTGTGTGTGTCTGTGTGTGTGTGTATGTTTGTGTGTCTGTGTTTGTCCCCCCAACATTGTTTGACAACCGATGGTGGTGAATTTACGTCCCCATAACTTAGCAGTTCGGCAAAAGAGACCAATAGAATAAGTACTAGGCTTACAAAGAATAAGTCCAGGGGTCAATTCGTTTTAGCTAAAGGTGGTGCTCCAGCATGGCCGCAGTCAAATGACTGAAACAATTAAAAGAGTAAAAGAGTAATTCATATGCATACAAGCAGATTTACAAATACACACATATATTCATGTAAACATGCATACATGCAAACATGCTACATAGATACATGCATGCATGCATACATAAATACACACACACTTACATACATACATACATACAAATGTAACGATAAAGTTTTTAGTTGAAGTCGAGGGTCACCAGCTGTAACGGCAGAAATTGGTTTGGTAAACATTATTATGATGTGTCGAAGTCAGCAATTGTGATGATAAGAAATTGTTGTTATAATTGCATACTGTAGGATGTGAATGATGAAGAATCCATGAAGTTTTAAGAAAGTATTTATTTACCGTTACGTTACAAATACCTTTCCTCGACGGGCAGGTTTTGATACATCCAAAAGCATGCGAAATAAAGTTTGTGTTTGTGTCCTCTTCATTGTTTAGTAGTAATTACAGAGAGAGATAGAATGATGTTGTAAGAGAACAGAATTAGAGCTAGAGAGAATTGTAGGGTGTTGTCTCACAGCTGCTGACAGTAATTTTCATTTCTCTCGCTGACCATTATATTTAGTAGAGGTATTCCTTATGATCATGATTCTAGCAGTCTACCTACCTACCTACCTATCTACCCACATACATACATATCTACCCACATTCATACATACATACATACATGCATACATACATATGTACATACATGCATAACCACTAAGTGTCGAAATGCATCCCTTGAGCAAGTTTGGATACATGAGGCTGATAACATCACAAGACTTGGAAGGCAACTTCCTGTGCAACATTCCTTATCTGATACCCTTAAATACATGCCCAAAGAAGTCACATGGCTCTACTGCAACATATCATCAGATGAAGGATGAGCATGTATGAGCAGAAGACCATGCATGGATATGTTAGTAACTGGTACTTACTTTATCGACCCTGAAAGGATGAAATGCAAAGTCGACCTCGGCGGAATTTGAACTCAGAACGTAACAGCAGACGAAATACCTATTTCTTTACTGCCCACAAGGGGCTAAACACAGAGAGGACAAACAAGGACACACAAACGGATTAAGTCGATTATATCGACCCCAGTGCGTAACTGGTACTTATTTAATCAACCCCGAAAGGATCAAAGGCAAAGTCAACCTCGGTGGAATTTGAACTCAGAACGTAACGGCAGACGAAATACCTATTTCTTTACTACCCACAAGGGGCTAAACACAGAGAGGACAAATAAGGACAGACAAATGGATTAAATCGATTATAAATACCCCAGTGCGTAACTGGTACTTATTTAATCGACCTCGAAAGGATGAAAGGCAAAGTCGGCCTCAGCGGAATTTGAACTCAGAATGAAACAGACGAAATACCGCTAAGCATTTCACCCAGTGTGCTAATGTTTCTGCCAGCTTGCCGCCTTTTCAGTCATATTTCTATGTTCTATTGAATCAAGGGTGGATGAACCGAAAGGATTTCTATGTAAGTTCATGACTATACAGGTGCATAAAACAATTACTAAAGCTTTAGAACATGCTACCTGGTCATAATTACTCGCAAGATATGATGATATAGGCTATGGTTTACTCCTTTCTTACAATTTTGCTGCTGTTTGGCTCCGATTGAGAAAGCATTGTTGATCTTGTTACTTTGGCATTGTTTTTAAATTTGTGTGAGCATGGATGTGTGTGTGTGTGTGTGCATGCATTAGCATGTGTGTATGTGTGTGCACACGTGTGTATACATGGGGGTGGTGGTTCATGCCATTTCAGATTCTTATAATCAATCATGAGCATTGGCTATATTCCCAAGTTGAGTAAATATGGCCAGTACCCAATATATGCAACTACATTCAGCTCTTTTCTTTATTTGCTTTGTATGCATGCATTTGTGTGTATGTGAGCATGACAATCTGGCTTTGTATAAGAAAAATCACATGAATACATTCAAACATTAACTCTTTAACATTTAAACTGGCCAAATCCAGCCAAAATATTCTACCTGTTTTATCTTCAAGCTGGTCAGATCTGGCTTTTCACACCTACCCTACAGTGTCATCTCAAATTTGGGAAATAATGCATGATTAATTTAAAATTAAATTAAATTAAATTAAATTAAATTAAAATGAAGGTGCTTGGCTCAATGGTTAGAGTGTCAAGTTTACGATCGTGAGGTTGTAAGTTCGAATCCCGGACTGGGCTGCATGTTGTGTCCTTGAGCAAGACACTTTATTTCACGTTGCTCCAGTTCACTCAGCTGTAGAAATGAGTTGCAACGTCACAGGTGCCAAGCTGTATCAGCCCTTGCCTTTCCCTTGGATAACGCTGGTGGTGTGGAGAGAGGAGGCGGGTATGCATGGGCGACTGCTGGCCTTCCATAAACAACCTTGCCCGGACTTGTGCCTGGGAGGGAAACTTTTGAGGTGCAATCCCATGGTTTGTATCGTGACTGAAGGGGGTCTCAGAATTTAAAATGATATGAACACATAGCCATTACATTTGACAGAGTAATCATCAACATCATCATCATTTAGCATCTGCTATCCTTGCTGGCATGGGTTAGACGGTTTGGCTGAAATTAGTAAGCTGGACTGCTGCACCAGGTTCCAGTCTGATTTGGTTTCTACAGCTAGATGCCCTTCCTAATGCCAATCTGAATGCTAAAGGGTTAATCTTAGAGTTTGTTCTTAAAATAATGGTTTGAAAATTTGGGCATGAGGCAAGCAATTTAGGGATGAGGGTTAATCCTTTACATTGACCCCAGTTCTCAAGGTAGTAATTATTTCATCAACACTGAAAGGACAACAAGTAAAGTCAGCCTTGGAAGAATTTGAACAGTGAACATAAAGAATTGGAAGAAATGTCATTAAGTATTATGTTTAGATGTGCTAAAAGTTCTGTCATCTCACTGCTTTTGTTTCTACTAAAACAATAAGTTTTTCTCAATTATTAACATGTAATGAACATTGTAGGAGCATAGTTGATTTATAAGTGGAAGTCTGATCCTATGGCTAAGAAATTCCCCTTACAATCACAGGCTTTAAGATTCAATATCACTACATGGAGTTTTGAACGAGTGCTTTATGTCTGTCATTGCTCTGAATTGACCAAAGTTTTATGAGGAAAATTTGGGAAACAAAACTGTGTAGAAGCCTGCTAGACGTGTACGCACACACACGCATATCACATCATCATCATCATCATCCATTCTTGCATAAATCAAACAGAATTCTCATATATACGAGGTGCATTCAAAGAGTATCCAGCTTTGCTTTTTCCTCACTAAAATTAATGCTGCATGGCAAAATCCTTTGGTTGGAAGGTGACATCATTCTTCCTGTGCATGTGTGAAAATTTTCATACTAGTAGGCCACATCAATTCCTGGCTGTTGCACCTAGAGTACACAGGTTTAGTGCACACTCATTGGATTTTTTTCATGCAAGATGAACGAGCACATTGAGCAGAGACCATAAATCCATGTCTTATCACCAGTGAGGATGGTCTTCATAAAGTCTGGGTTGTGGTTTGCACAGTTCAGCATGTTTTGAGTGATTTCTACATGGAGTTGCTTCTACTGCTCCACAAGCGCCTTGAGGATGAATTTCACTCTCTGCAAGCACAAATATCCCGTTAACCCTTTCGTTACCAACCCGGCTGAAACTGGCTCTGGCTCTGAGTACAAATGTCTTGTTTCCATAAGTTTTGAATTAAAATCTTCCACCATTCCTTAGTCACAATTTATGTTCCTAACACTAGCTGAATGATAACTAAGTTATTTTACTAAATTCTTTGTTATATATTTAAAGTAGCTGAAAGAAACACAGAGCATCTCAACAGAAATACAGTAACAAAAGGGTTAAAATAAGCACTGTTCCTGTGCTAATTCCCACTTCATGAGCAATTTCCTGGATTGTTACACAGTAGCCTTTCATGGCTATTACCTGAACCTTCTCAATCAGCTCCTTCTTTAGATTTGTGGATGGTCTGTCTAAGTGTGTCTCACTCTCCACTAAGGTGCAACCATGTTTGAAGCAGTTGTACAACTCCTTGATCTGAGTTTTACTCATGGCAACATCGCCAAAAGCCTGTTGAATCTTCTGGATGGTTTGGGCTTGAGTATCACCAAGCTATTGGCAAAAGTTGATGGATTTGGTAAAAATGAAAATCCGACAAATGTGCACTACACGTCTGTACTCCAGGCATAACAGCCAAGAACTGACACAACCTACCAGCACAAAAATTTTCAGGTATGTGCAGGAAGGGTGGCGTCACCTCCTACTCTGAGGATTTTATCCACGTGGCATTAGTTTTGGAAGGAAAAAATAAATTCAGATACTTTTTTGAAAGCACCTCATATATAAACAAAGACTGGAATTTATAGTATTATTTTTAATTCT
The DNA here is from genome assembly GCF_006345805.1 of Octopus sinensis. Classification (NCBI taxonomy): domain Eukaryota; kingdom Metazoa; phylum Mollusca; class Cephalopoda; order Octopoda; family Octopodidae; genus Octopus; species Octopus sinensis. Next base: position 45,053,079 of record NC_042999.1, on the reverse strand, counting down.
GTTGTAACACTTGTTTCATTACAACATAAAAATACATTTTATAAACATAAATATTGATAGTGATGTTGTGTGGACGCCCCCAGACGATGAAGTAGGCTAGCCCAAAACGTAGATATAGAAGGAGAAGCCTAAACGTCAGGAACACAGCAGAGTAGAACAGAGGAGAGTAGCAGACTAGAACAGAGTAGTAGATGAATCCGAACATGTGACATAAGAATTGATAATAAAATGAATATATTGAATTCACAATATAATAATATTTATACGGTTCCAGGTTCAGTCCCACTGCATGGCATCTTGGGCAAGTGTCTTCTGCTATAGCCCCGGGCCGACCAATGCCTTGTGAGTGGATTTGGTAGACGGAAACTGAAAGAAGCCTGTCGTATATATGTATATATATATGTGTTTGTGTGTCTGTGTTTGTCCCCCTAGCATTGCTTGATAACCGATGCTGGTGTGTTTACGTCCCCGTCACTTAGCGGTTCGGCAAAAGAGACCGATAGAATAAGTACTGGGCTTACAAAGAATAAGTCCCAGGGTCGATTTGCTCGACTAAAGGCAGTGCTCCAGCATGGCCACAGTCAAATGACTGAAACAAGTAAAAGAGTAAAAGAGTAAAAAAGTATAGATTACTGTTTAGTTTCAAAATTAATACACTTAAAACTCGGATTATCACCTTATACATAGATAACAAACTTCATCAAGAGTAGAGAGACAGAAAGAGAAAGATAGACACTGAGAGAGAGAGAGAGATAGGTATCAATATAAGGAAGAGAAGAGGAGAAGTATGGTTGAAGGAAACCAGTGCATAAAACAAAAATGTTTTGTGGTTCTTAGTTTCAGCCAAGCTACACGTTCTTTAACACCATGCATAGATTTTCTTTTCATTCCTTATGGCATTTTCTCTAGTACCAGATGAAGCACTCGAGACAATATATCATAATAAAATGCTTCCAGGCAGTGATTCAACATAACCTTAATACAATAAGTGAAACCAGTAAAAGATATGAAAAAATATAACAATGAATATCTTGCATGTACAGTAGGTTGTTTTTATTCTTGTTAACATTATGGCTTAGTGGTTAGGGCATTCGGTCATGGTCTTACAATCATGAGTTCAATTCCAAGCAACACATTGTGTCCTTGAGCAAGACACTTTATTTCACATTGCTCCTGTCAACTCAGCTGTCAAAAATGAGTTGTACCAGTAATTCAAAGGGTCGGCTTTATCACATTTTCTGTCACACTGAATCTCCCTGAGAACTGCGTGAAGGATATGTGCATCTGTGAAGTACTCAGCCACTTGAACAATAATTTCATGAGCAGGCTGTTCCATTGATCAGATCAACTGGAACCCTCATCGTCATAACTGACGATGTGCCAGTTAATATTTTAATGTTTATCCAGATCAATATTGACTGAGAAGACCTATGATTAAACAGCCTTCCAGCCTTGACTATCCAATCTTTTAAAGGTATTTTGAGATTATGTTGATAAATAAGAGAATTTTGTTGCTATTTCTTACAGACTGGACGACTACATAGAGGCTTTCTCATAAGCTTGTGTAATAATGGTAGTTTAAGAATGGAATTCATTTTAGGCTTAATGTTTACGGCAGTGCTGACTGAGGTTTTAACAGCTGTACCATCTGCATCTGCATCAAAGCCAGCAATTTTGGAGGAGGGGATGCAGTCGATTAAATTGATCCCCCCATCCGCTCCCCCATGTACAACTGGTACTTATTTTATCGACCCCCAAAAGGATGAAAGGCAACGTCAACCTTGGCAGAATTTGAACTCAGAACACAAGAACAGACAAAATGCTGTCAAGCATTTTTCCCAGCATGCTTATGTTTCTGCCAGTCTGCCACCTTGCATCAGGTGTTATATTAAATGTAAATGATACAACACCAACCATCTTCAAGCCATCACAAAGTAAAGGAAGCTGTAAAGAAGAATAAATTTATACACTGGCCTATGTTTAGAAACCTGTACAGAGAGCTTCAGGTCATGGTAAATGACAATTCTCAGAAATCTGACTGGTTTGCCTATCTTGGCATTAACACCGTCAACAGGTGTAAAAATTGAAGAAGAAACCAACAGTAAGAACTCTGAAGCTAGGATTGCCTTTGACTTGTGTTCCCACCAATCATGTTTGGGAGGGAGGTTATGTGTGCAGTATATTGGCCAGTGTATGTACTGAACTGCCTTGTCATGCCTTTGCAAGTATTCTGTTGGTGCCATATTGCTGCATCCAGAGATTATGTGGTGAATTGTCTCTAGGTGCACTCTGCATATACAGTATGATGAGCTGCTTTCATGTTTCAGGACATAATTTTGATAATTCCTAGATGGAAGGGACTTCTCCTGAGCAGCAATGATATACCCCTTCATTTCTGGTTGAATACAAGTGCATTAGAGCCACTGATGAGTAAGAGTTTGATCAACATCAGGGTCCCTGATTCTATTCAGGTACTTGCCATGCAGTGGCCTTTGCTCACATTTCTCCTTAATATATTTCAGCCTAGTTTGTTTAACTACAGTTTTATTTGTTTTGCCTTGTCTGTTGGGGACACATTTTCTTCAGGTACTGGTTTATCTAGATGCATTTCTTAGAGGTATATTTTTGTATTTTTGTCCCCTCATACAACGTTTTGATATCTTCAAGCCTCAAAACCAGCTTTAACGTCCTGTCGTTTGCTTGTTGCAGATAAGCAGAAAGTCCTATGGTTGCAATTTTTAATGAGAGCTGAGATTGTATCAACCCCCAACCAACTTCTTTTCTCAGGAGATATATTCAATTTGTGTTTGCTTTGGAGTGACGGCTATGATGCATTGTCATCAGCCTTCATATTTTGATACCAGCTTTGTTGACCTTAAAGAGGGATTAATTTATAAAATTGAAGCTGTAGGGGATTACAGGCATGGCCAGTGTGTTTATGGTCTCAATCTTGCTTTTGGTATTCAGCTCAGTTTTCAGAATGATTCTTACTCTTCTATAGAACTCCTTCCTTATATTTCCTTTCATTAGTGAGAGTTTAATCCCATCTCCTTTATCTACTCCTAGTTAAAACTGTCCTTAGGTTCTAATTCTTTCATCTCGGTGTCTCTATCTATAGTGATGCTGAATGTGTTTGATAGTCTTCCCTTGGTAAATGCAGCCTAGGTGCATTTGCCAGGTTCAAATTCCATTTGATGTTATCACTACATGTTTGACTGCAGGTAAGAGAGCTTGCAACTGCTGAACATTTTTTGTGAACAGTTTCAAATCTTCCGTAGAGAAGAGATGATTAACCGGGTTTTGTTTTTTTTCATATTCCCTGTTTCTACATTTTGTTCCATTCAGGTGTTTACTTAGAGGAAACAGTGCTGAACAGAATAACAAAGGAGATAATGAGTCTCCTTGAAAGATTCCACAATTAATATCGAGTTGTCCAATGTTTATATTTGTAGTGTCAGTGTTGAGAATTAATGTTGTTTTTCAGCGCTTCATGGTGTGAGATGCAAACTTCCTGATTACTGGTGAGATTTTGAACATCTCCCAGCATTCTTTTATCCAGCTGTGAGGAAGACCATCAAAAGCCTTCTTGTGGTCTCTCAGCGCCACTGAGAGATGTTTCTTTTTTCTTTTTGTTGTGACGATCGTCAAGAATCATTTTGTCAATTAACAGTTGATCCAGAATCCATAAAACCATCATTTACATCATTTTTTTGTTAATCAAGGAAGATGTAGTTGTTAATGAGGAAAGCATCATTATAACTATTATTATTATTCTTATCGTTATTATTATGATCATTATTATTATTATCATCATCATCATCATCATCATCATCATCATCATCATCATCATCATCGTCATTATTATTATTATTATTATTATTATCCTCATCATTATGATTATTATTACTATTATCATTAGTATTATTATTAAGGTGGTGAGCGGACAGAATTGTTACCATTCCAGCAAAAATACATTGTGGGTTTTCTTCCAGCTTTATGTTCTGAGGGGGTTGATGAAATAAGTACCATATGGATGCTGGAGTCAATGTCATTGACTAGCACCCACCACCGGCATCACCACAAAATTATGCCTCTAGTAGAAAGGATTATTATCATCATTATTAAAGGGGCAAGTTGGCAGAACCACTAGCATGTTGGATGAAATACTTAGCAGCATTTCATTTGTCTCTACATTCTGAGTTCAAACATTCTACTGAGGTTAACTTTACCTTTTGTCCTTTTGGGGTACAATATAATTAACTAGTTCTCTCCCACAAAATTTCAGACCTTGCGCCTATAGTAGGAAGGATAATTATTATCATCATCATCTTTATTATTATTATTGAGTGAGAGAGCAATGCATGTTATTAAGTGACACTGGAGTACAATATACGAAGCTTATCATAACTATCCGTCTGATAAGGGTAAACCAGGCACATGCTTCACAACCATTTGTGCGTGACATGCTGACCTTATATCAAGACAAATAGTGCATGTCCTAGCAGGTAGGGCCCAGTTAGAATTTTCTTGAGTTTGAGTAGCCCATCCCATTCAAAAAAATCCCTGAATAAGGTTTGTTTAAGGATGATGAACAAAACACCCATGAATTCTTCTTGAAGAATCCCTCTCAACACATGACTATGATGCTCCCCTACTACTTGTGCTTATGATCAGAGATGGTCATATCATCAGCCACTAAGGGACATACTTCATTGGTTAAGGTCAAGTGACTGACAAGCACTGTGGTATTGAATGTACATGATAACACTTCCAATCAGTTAAGATCAGAATCTATGAGAACCACTGCCTGGTACTGCATCAGGGCAATCATCATCGTCGTCGTCGTCGTCGTCGTCGTCGTCGTCGTCGTCGTCGTCGTCGTCGTGGTGGTGGTGGTGGTGCAGCAGCAGCAGCAGCAGCAGCAGTTTTAGCACGGGTTTTCATGCACTTAGATTTTTCTGTGCTTGTTACTTGTATGTCTAATTCCGAAATTTGTTGTATTCAGAATTCACTTAGATTTATTATTATTATTATAATTATTATTATTATTATTATCATTATCCTTATTATTTTATTATTATTATTATTATCATTATCCTTATTATTTTATTATTATTATTATTATTATTATTATTCAGTAGTTTTATTTTTATAGCGTGCTTTCACTTCACTACCGAGCGCAGCTCTGTGTGCCTTGGGTATGTGCTGTGATTTGTTGTGATGCTCTGATGGTTATTGTATGGAAAGTGTTCTGCGTAGGATGTGTGCAGTGCCTAGTAGTGCAATTTTCTGTATGTTATATGTGTTTGTAAGTCCTGGTGTTTTTGTTATGTATTTGTCTGAATATTTTTTATCATGCCTAATGCACCTACTATGATAGGAATTGTTTCTGTTTTCAGGTTCCACATTCTAGTTACCTCTATTTCCAGGTCTTTGTATTTTGAGAGTTTCTCCATTTCTTTTAGAGACACGTTGTCATCTGCCGGTATTGATACATCAATTAGAAAGCATTTTTTTTTCTCATGATCTCTGACAACTATATCTAGTCTGTTGGCCTTAATTTCTCTATCTGTGTGTATCGGCATATCCCAGAGTATGGTTGCTTTCTCGTTTTCTGTGACCTTTTCTGGTGTGTGCCTATACCATTTTTTTTCTGTTGTTATTCCATAATGTTGGCATAGCTTCCAATGTATGTAGGTTCCAACTCTGTCATGTCTGTGAATATATTCCTTCTTAGCCAGGACTGGGCAGCTAGAGATAATATGATTTATTGTTTCTTGTCCATCTCCACATATTCTGCAGTTACTTGTAATATTTCTTTTCATTACATGTTTTTGGTAATTTCTGGTGGGGAGGCTTTGGTCTTGTGCTGCAATTAAAAATCCCTCTGTTTCTGCTTTGAGTCCTGAGCTTCTCAACCATTGCTGGGATTTTTCTTTGTCTATTTCTTTTGCGTTTAGTTTAGTGCAGTATTTACCATGAAGGGGTTTTTCTTGCCATCGTTTTATCATGGCTCGTTGCTGTTCTATTTTTAGTTTGGATTTCATTTGTTTTATAGCTTTTGTTGTTTCTTCATCATCTTCTTCTTCTTCTTTGTGTTTATTAGGTGGTATGATTTCTTGTTTGTATTTGTCAGCTTCCTTAAATACTGAGAACAGTTTTTTGTTTTGCTCGTGTTTTGCTGCTATCTGGATCAGTTTTCCTTCCTTCTGAAGTAGGTATTTTTGCAGTCCTATGGTGGTTATTTTATAGTAGTTTTCCAGCTGTATAAGGCCTCTACCACCTTCTATACGTTGTATATATAGTCTTTCTATGTCAGATTTTGGGTGATGCATCCTAGATCCTGTCAGTATTTTTCTTGTTTTCATATCTATTTTGGACAGTTCATTTCGTGTCCAGTTAAGGATATTGTAGCTGTAACTTATAACTGGGACAGCTAAAGTGTTGATACCTATTATCTTGTTTTTAGCATTGAGCTCTGTTTTTAGTATTGATCTAACTCGTCTATAATATTCTTTTTTTATTTTCTCTTTCATTTGTGTGTGTTGTGTCTTATCTAGTTCATGGATTCCTAAGTATTTGTAAGTTTGGCTTTGGTCTAATTCTTTTATTTCATTGGTTTTATCTAGTGTGATGTTGTTACTCTTAACTAGTTTTCCTCTTTTCATGGTTACTTTGGCGCATTTTTCTAATCCAAATTTCATATCTATTTCTTTGGTAAATCCATGAACTGTCTTTAATAGTGTTTCCAGCTGTTTGTCATTTGCAGCGTATAGTTTTAGGTCATCCATATATAAAAGGTGGCTGATCGTTTTGCCGTAACATTTATATCCGCATCCAGTTCTATTTAGCATATCAGATAGAGGTGACAGTGCCAAGCAGAAAAGGAGTGGAGAGAGCGTGTATTATTATTATTATTATTATTATTATTATTATTATTATTATTATTATTATTATTATCATTATTATTATTATTATTATTATTATTATTATTATTATCATTAATATTATTCTTATTTTTACTAAGGTTGTAAGTTGGCAGAATTGTCACCATGCTGAGTGGCATTTCATCTGTCTTTACATTCTGTGTTCAGACTCTACCAAGGTTGACTTTGCCTTTCATTCTTTCAGGGTTGATAAAATAAGTACCCATTGAGTTCTGGAATTGATGTTTTTGACTTATTCCCTCAGCAGAAATTGCTGGCCAGTTACCAAAGTTCTAAACTATTATTGTTGTTGTTGTCGTCGTCATTATTATTATTATTATTATTACTTTTTTTTTCTTCTTTCAAATTTGCTTCCATTTCTTGCCGAGTGTCTTCCCGACTCCTAGGGCAAAGAAACTCATAGTATACATTGGTAGGCCATTAAACCAAACTCAGTAGTTCGTTCATTTTTTTTTTTTTTTTTTAAGTTAAATTAAAATACATGAGCAGCAACAGTTCTCACATCGACAATGCTCTTCTCAATACGTGTGATGTACCAGTTAAGACAATCTTTTGCACTTCTTGCAGGGATGGTAAGCCAGGGATCATTCTCATCTAATTTTCAGTTCCCTTCTTGATCATTCCTAGTGCTCCTACGATCACTGGTATTGTAACCGCCTTGAGATGCCACATTTTCTCAATTTCAATGAGTAGGTCTTTATATTTTCTGAGCTTGTCAAACTCTTTCGCTGAGATATTATGATCACAGGGGATGCTCATGTCGATCAATAAGCAAACTTTATTGTTTTGGTCTTTCACAACAATATCTGGTTTATTGGCCTTGATGGTTCGGTCTGTATGTACTGAAAAGTCCCACAGAATGGTTACATTTTCTCCTTCAGTTACAGCCTCAGGGTGGTGATTATACCACTTGTCGGCAGTTTTGATATTGTAATGCCGACTTATTAGCCAGTGGAGATATTGGCCAACTCTGTCATGTCTTAATTTATACTCCACTGGTGCTAAGACTTTACATCCAGAGATTAGGTGGTCCACTGTTTCAATCATGTCGTTGCAGAATCGGCATTTTGGGTCTGCTCCATTTTTCATCACATTGGCCTGGTAGTTCCGGGTTAATAGGCTTTGATCTTGAGCAGCCAGGATGAAACCTTCGCTCTCTTATTATTATTATTATTATTATTATTTTTATTATTATTATCATTATTATTATTATTATTATTACTTTTGAATACTGGAGATTGAGACCATCTTTTATCGTTTTGGTGTTGGTAAAATAGGTAACAGTTATGCAGGAGTAGGGTTGATATAATTGATTAGCACCGCTCCATCGAAAACATTGCAGGCCTTGTGGAATGGCAGAAAGATCTACTACTACTACTACTACTACTACTACTACTACTACTACTACTGCTGCTGTTGATGCTGCTGATGCTGCTGCTGCTGCTGCACCTGTTGTGGTTTCGTCCAATTGTTTCTTTTAGGCTGTTTCCACTTATCTATTTTTCACATTTGTTATAAACTACAAGAAGGAAAAAAAAAATATTAGCTGACAGCTCATCCTGTCAGGATAAGAACACCGGAACTTTGACAAAGGAATTTTGGTTTCTAAACATAATATTATTTTCATTGAACTATCACCTAGAATCATCTGAGTGTATTTGTTTAATCAATATCAAACACAGGAAATAACACATGCACGCTCTGACAAACAAAAAAAACACAAAATAAAACAAGTCACAATGACGAATTCCATATATTGTGTATATGACTGCCATCACAAAACATCGGTTTTTGTTCGTTTGTTTGTTTGTATGTTTGTTTTTGCATGCCTGTTATTAACTAAGCATCATATAATATGCTAAATGTTGTTGTTAATATAATGTCTCTTACGCATGCACACCCATACACACTCACATACACACTCACATACATGCATACACATGCATGGAAAAATCAGAAGAAGCATTAAACAGGAATCATTGAAAAGAAACAAAAGTATATATATATATAAATTTGAAATTTAAATTACATCCAATCAGAACAAAGAATACGCTCCATTTGTCCTGCTGCTTACTCTTGTTTTCTGCAATTACAATATTTTCAAGAATTTAAATGAATTCTATTTGTTTTGTTTTGTTTTTTTTTTTTTTTTCTGATTTCTGTTTTTATCATAACATTATGGAATAGACATCTACCGAAGAAGCCAAGCACTTGAAGAGTAAATTTTGTTGGCAACAAGGTGTCTGCAATTTATCACATTTATTTCAGCTGTGTCAGTTAAATGTGCCTTTGATTTATCTCTTGAGATTAAAGGAAAGTTAGAAATATTTGGTGGCACCAAAATTCTACAAAGATATGGATATCGAAAAAGAAAAAAAAAATGGCAAAACAATATTTTGCAATAAAAGTTATGGAATATAATAAAAGACATATTTTCATCATAATTGCTTCAAATAGAACACAACAATAACATTATTGAAAAAACTTGTTTGTGCAGATTTTATTGCTTCCAGGGAGACATTATTCTCTGAGTTATAAAAGCTTCAATCCAGCACGACAAAAACCAAAAAACAAACACTAAAAACAACAGCATATTAGCTATGAATTGGTTTGCAAAGTTTACCATGGTGCTTACTTAATTTTGGGACACAAATATTTAAAACTTAAGCTGTACATTGTATTCATGTAAATCCATTGATTAAGAATGTTGTGTTTAGAGCAGGGAAATAAAATTCACTTGCAATCTTGTCACTTAGTTAATTATTCAATAGTTCTAACAGATAATGTGCTAAGGTGATTAAAAAGTGCATAATTTAATAATGTTTCTCTAGAAATATTAAATAAATTTGTTTAATAAATATGAAGAAAAATATGTTGAAACAAATGGATAGTGAGAACATTTAACACCTTTTTAACTCATTTATGCCTTTCATCTTTTTACATAGACCACCTTCAAAAATATTCATAGGAAATGATCTTTTAATTTAAAAGGAATATTTTCCACATGGGTTTATTTTAAAAGTCCATCAGTAAAATGTAAACAATATTGTTTATGACTACTGAAGTTATATGTTTGCTATAGGAAGTTACCAAAATTGCTTAAACCTTTGATTTCAGAATTTGTATGCAACCTCTTCACTCGGGTAATTATTTCAGTATCTCAAAGGTTTCAAATTATTACTCTTTCATGTTTATTCCGATCAAAAAACATTACAGGCCAGGATGAGAGATCAGTGTTGTAAGGTGAACATTCAATAGATCAAATGTCTTTCTGTAACATGTTTATAAATATCAATGCCCTACATTTAGGTCATTAGCATTTGTGTATGAGAAAAAATTTTGGATAAAATAGAATCACAAACATACTCTCCTCCCATTTCATACATAAAGAAATGCAATGTTGTAGAGACAGAGAAGCATTTATGCATACCAAGAAAGAACCTTGTGACTGGAATAAAAATAAGAGGTCAGTTTTGGATTAGAGAAAGATACTTCTTTGCAAATTTACTGAAATCTTTCTAGAACACTTTCCTAAATCATATTTCTGCATTGATAATGGTTTTCACCAGCATTGAAGGCAAAATTAGTCAAAGCAATGAGAACTGTTTGCTCCAAAGGAAAAGAGAGTGGATTGAGGAAAAAAAAGAAGAAAGAGTTTCATTTGGTATTTCAATGAATGCATACAATGAAATACCAGTGTGCAGATGGAAAAAGAATAATACAGTAAAAGTGTGACCAAACACAGCAGCAGCAGCAGTTCAATCTGTCTTCCAAGCTTCATAACTATTCATCACTACCTAAAAGTCACAATTCTTATACAGCACAACCACATCTCTTAAAAGTTGATAATGGATACATGGGAACAGAGCAAAAGGATGAGAACATCAAAATATAAGATTGCTATTCAAAGGTAAAAAAAAATGGTAATCTTGTCTTATTATCTGCTTGATTGATGTATCAATGAATAAATGCCTGGGAGTTGCATAAAATATACATAAGCAAAAAGGCAATGAACTTTTAGCCTTTTGAAGACATGGTGATACATTTTATTCAGAGAAATATCACAAGCATTCCAAGCCAGCAAGAAAAGACCTCAATATAAGTTGGATGAAAGTCGGTTTGACAAGCCTGCAGAAACCATACTTGTTCCTTTGTGTTGTGAAATTCCTCATAAAATCAAACTCTGGTCATGAACAGGTTATTAATATTTACTTCTATTCTGTTATTGATGTAATGTTTGAAGCATGAATTGAAATATAAGGTAGTATTTTTAATAAATAGCAAAGTTCGCAGTCATTTTTTGGTCACTTGATAAAATTTTGCAAACTATTATTAAGAACTATCTTTATTATCATTAACACTGCAATATTATTGAAGACAAGCT
>NC_042999.1:44946748-45039248 GCF_006345805.1 Octopus sinensis | reverse complement strand
ACTATTCACAAATAATATAAAATGAAGCTATGAAAACATAAACATAAATAGTTGAATAGTCTCAACCTTTTCTTTCTTGAGCTAAATTTCAGAAATACCTTTTACAGGATATCGAAATTTTTTTTTTCTTTTGTTTCTTTTTTCTTTTTGCCGTTGATTTTCTTTTCTGCAAGGAACTAAGCCTTGAAAATGTTGAGTAAAGATTATAACAGATAGAATTGTTAACTTTCTTCAAAGGTCAATAAGTATTGTTTTATAAGCATCCATCATAGTCTAAACAAAAGTTTCTCATATTATGGGTCATCATCATCATCATCATCATCATCAACATCATCATCAACATCATCATCAACATCAACATCAACATCATCATCATCATCATCATCATCATCATCTTACATCTACTTCACTTTGCTTTGCCTACCAATTCCATTCATAAGGCATTGATCGGTCATGGATTATAGTAGAAAAACTTGCCTAAGGTGAAACAATATGGCAAATAAGCAAACTTCTTAACCATACAACCAAGCCTGTACCTATATACATAGTAATTTCTCATACTATGGAAGTCATCCATTTTATAAGTATAGCAGCGATCAAGTGGATAATAAAAAAAAAAAAAGACTGTTCTGTATTTGTAAGTTTGTAATAATCCATCACTGACACCAACCTTCATTTGAGTCAAATTTTTAACTTATTCAATCACATCTTTGTTTTGTTATTTGGGGGGTGGGGGAGTATCTTGGTTTTCGCTGGAGTTAGGAACCAGAAGAAAAGTGATTAATGACTGTGTAATTTGTAGAAGTAGAAATAATGAGAAGTTCATTAGCTTACAACACTTTATTCATATTTGATGAGGATTTAGATGAGAAATTTATGCCAGTCATGAAAATGAGGTCACTGGGCTTAGATGCATGCAGTTTAGGGTTGTCTGTATGTCACTGACCTGAAAATAAAAGCATTAAAGTTTAATTTATCCATTTGATGCACAGACATAACTTCATTCCAATTGATAGTTATCAATGCTAATTAAATCTGTTTATAATTATTTGCATTTCATTTGTTGATCTTAATTCAGAAAACTTCTTTTTTTTTTTTTTTTTAATAAACACTGCTCAGAAAATTATTTTTTAGTTAAAACGCATTTTGTCTGCATTGACTCCCCTTAACTCTTTCCATACCAACCTACCCCAAATTGTCTGCTTTGAAGTGTTCATATTTAAATTAAAATCTTGACTGAAATCTCACATTGTTATATTAATGTTAATGTGAAAATTTCTGTAGGTAAACATTTGTATTCTGTTGTATTCTAAAACAATAGCTAAACAATGCCGACAAACAAATAAAAAGTTACATATATTGATTACTTTCAAAATTAACTGATATACATCAACAGTCTATTCTTGTTAAGAAATATGATTATAAAACAATTCTTTGTTCACAATATTTATTCAGTTGGCAACATATATAAGAATCTTTCCGTATGTTCATTTGAAAATGGCCACAGATATTTGAAAAAAAATAGTCATCTATTTTTGAAATTTCTATGATGTAAAGGTATTGATATTACAAAAAAAAAAAAAAATAAGCTTTTGATTTGCTTACATCTCTAGTTGGGAATGATTATAAACATATTCAATGAGACAGAGCATCTATCATTTAAACAGAAACTTTCCTTAATTGACAGAGATATATTGGAAACTGAAATATAAAAATAAATAAATAAATAGAATAAATAATTTCAAGATACAGTTTACATCAGGATATTTCATTTCAATATGGACCTTTGTACTTAAATACCTTAAAACTAGATAAATATTAAATGAACAAAGGACCCAAAGGTTTAAAAAGCACACTGAAGGCAACTGGGATAATTAATAATAAAAAAACTATATATTTTATATAAATCTAAATATGTCAATTATTTGAAAATTATTCATATCTGCCGTTCTTCTGAATTTTAACCAGAAGCCGAATCAATAACTTGAATACCCAGTATTTAAAGAATGATGAATTAACATAGTAATATAAACAGGAGACATTGGCATTTTGGATTGCTAGTTGTGCATCTAATCAATCTTGGAATTACTCTGTCAATCCTAAGGGTGAATATTTTTGGTATATTTTTTTTTTCTTTATTGTATTACATTCAGTTCCTTGCTTGCATAAATGAAATGGGAGTTATTAAATTTAGACTCATACATACTACTGGAGCAATAGAATAATGGAGCAATTTATTTTTACACTAACCATCCAACTGTGAAGTAGAAGTTATTATCAACTAGACAGAATCAAACAATCAAACAACTGTTGCCTCAGAGTGCAATAAAATAGCTGTAAGTAACAATTAAAACACTGTCCATCCAAATAATAGTCTCTAAGTTCAGCATCTTAAGCTCATAATCATGGGGAAAATTAATTAATCCTTTCAAAGAAGAAAATTAATTTAAATCTTACCAGATAGATATTATTAAATATTAAAGGATTGCAAAGAACAGGAAGAAAAATTCAGTAAAATAAATCAGATTCCACTGAGGTCAACTTTGCCTGTCATCCTTTTGGGGTTAAAAAATAAGTACCAGTTGAGCACTGGGGGTCGATACAATCGACTTCACCCTTCCCTTGAAATTGCTGGCCTTGTGGCAAAATTTGAAATCAGTATTGGGGGAGGCGAAGGCGGCGAGCTGGTAAAAATATTAGCAAGCCGAGCGAAATGCTTAGCAGTATTTCGTCTGCCGCTACGTTCTGAGTTGAAATTCCGCCAAGGTCGATTTTGCCTTTCATTCTTTCGGGGTCGATAAATTAAGTACCAGTTATGCACTGGAGTCGATATAATTAACTTAATCCATTTATCTGTCCTTGTCTGTCCTCTCTGTGTTTAGCCCCTTGTGGGTAGTAAAGAAATAGGTATTTCATTTTCTGTTACGTTCTGAGTTCAAATTCCGCTGAGTTCAACTTTGCCTTTCATCCTTTCGGGGGTCGATAAATTAAGTACCAGTTATGCACCGGAGGTCGATGTAATCGACTTAATCCCTTTGTCTGTCCTTGTTTGTCCCCTCTATGTTTAGCCCCTTGTGGGCAATAAAGAAATACGAATCATTGGCAAGCCAGGTAAAATGCTTCATGACATTTTGCCCATCTTTACATACTGAGTTCAAATTCCACCAAGGTTGACCTTGCCCCATAATCCTTTCGGGGGTTGATAAAATAAGTACCAGTTAAATACTGGGGTCGATAAAATCAACTATCCCTCTTCCCTCAAAATTGCTGGCCTTATGCCAAAATTTAAAACCAATATTAGAGGCAGTTGTTAAGTCAATTACATCAATCTTCAATGATCAATTGATAAGTTTACTTTTATCAATCTCAAAAGGATGAGGGACAAAGTCAACCTTTGAACTTGGAACATAAAGAGCCGGAAGAAACACCATTAAGCATTTTGTCTGACAGGCAAATGACTGCCACTTAAGACCCAAATTTTTATCTTTTTTCAGTCTTTTTATCTTTTTATCTTTTTTATCACAGTGTACTGACTTATTTCAGTCAGTACACTATGGCCATGCTGGAGCACTGCCTTGAACCATTTTTAATCAAACAAATCAACTCCAGTACTTATTGTTTGTTTTTAAAGCCTGGTACTTATGCTATCGGTCTTTTTTACCGAACTGCTAAGTACATGGGCATAAACACACCAACACCAGTTCTCAAATTGTAGCAGGAGGACAAACAAAGGTACAAAAACACACAGACACACGGGAAGGAAGAGCTATTTTCATCATACTTGTGGCTATGGCGAAAGAATGTATCTGGTGGACGCGTCTGAAAGGATTAGAGATAAACACTTTCCTCTCTGGTCAATCTCTCATCAACTTCTTCAAGTATCACTTGAAAAGGAAAGTGAGAGTAGAGAGACAAGTCTTGTCTAGCGAATGTTTCAAAAAAAGATGGGTGAATGTAGCAAGGATGGCACTATGAATGACGAAGCCACCTTCAGCATAATCCTATGAATCCGGAAAAATTTAAAACAGACAGTTAGTTACTTGCAAATAAATATGTTAACATGTGAAATTATTGACCAAAGTTACCGTGGTCTTTTCCGTAGGCTTTTCTTTCCACAGATAAACCTTATCTGTTTCCCCCTTTACACTTTACATCATGACATTTCTGTGATACACAATCCCTATTGATCGTTTTTTTCCTTTTTTTTTCAATCCCTTTTGATAGAAACCTACCCCCTCCCCTTATTTTTCTCCCCAAAAAGAAAAGCTCTACTTTGTAATTTGTCCCCTCTGTGTTCGGCCTTGTGTGGCTAATAAAGAAACATATATATATATTTATACAACTAACTTCTTTCAGTTTCCATCTACCAAATCCACTCATAAGGCTTTGGTCAGCCCATGGCTATAGTAGAAGACACTTGCCAAAGTTGCCATGCAGTGGGATTGAACCTGGAACCACGTGATTGGGAAACAAACTTCTTATCAAACAGCTACACCCTTGCCTAACAGCCATGCCTACACATATACAGAAATAACAGTAAGAAATTGGAGTTTTACTAGTTTCAGCTTAGACCAGGGAGGTAATAAACTGGCTGAGTTGTTTGACAGTAGGGGGTAAAACAAAATGCTTTGTGACATTTGTTCTTGATCTTGGCACTCTGAGTTCAAATCATGTTGAAGTCAGTGCCACCTTTCATCCTTTCATCCTTTCAAAGTCAATAAAATAAAATATTAGTCCGAAGCAGTAGATTTGTGGAAATGTCAGAACATCAGACAAGATGCCGTGTGGTATTTGTGTCTCTGTTACTCTGTATTCTGAATTTGTAGGTGTTAGAATTAATCCATCAACTGAGTTGACACCACTACCTGGTCTTTAAATGCCAGTAGCAGAGTTCTATCTGTTGTAAGTATTCATGCCAGATCTCCAGTTTGAGGGCATTTTCTTCTCTCCTTTACACCTGTCTTAGGAGACATAAAAATAATAAAGGGCCGTGGGTACTTCCTTTCCCCTCTTTGACTAAGCTGTAAAAAGCAAAATAGAAAATGGGATTCCCCTTATCTATAGGTCAAATTATTTCTGCATTCAACTTCAAAAGTCTCTACTTACAAAGTTTCTAAACCCATATAAAAAACAAAAAAATAGGATTAACTTCAAACCCAGAATAGCATTGCTTTGCAACCATGTGAATTTGGTTTCAGCTGTCAACCAGCTCCACTGCACCTTGAGCAAGTGTCTTCAACCGTAACACCAACCCAACCAATGCCTTACACCAACCCAACCAATGCCTTGTAAGCAAATTTGGCTGGTGGAAACTGTGTGGAAGCCTATTGTGTATTTATGTGTGTGTGTGTGTGTGTGTGTGTGTGTGTGTGCCTTTGCATTTATCCCTCACACTGCTTGACAACCATTGTTGGTTTGTTTACATCCACCATAACTCTGCAGATCAGTAAAGAGAAGGAAACTGAAAGAAGCCTGTCGTATATATTTATATGTGTGTATGTGTGTGTGTGTGTGTGTGTGTGTTTGTGTGTCTGTTTTTGTGCCCCCAACATCGCTTAACAACCGATGCTGGTGGGTTTACGTCCCTGTAACTTAGTGGTTCGGCAAAAGAGACCGATAGAATAAGTACCAGGCTTACAAAGAATAAGTCCTGGGGTCGATTTGCTCAACTAATGGCGGTGCTCCAGCATGGCCACAGTCAATTGACTGAAACAAGTAAAAGAGTAAGAGTAAAGAGTAAATTTCTGCTTCGGTTTGTTTGATTAAACACTTCAGAGCAGTGCCCCAGCATGGCCACAGTCCACTGATGAAAACAAAGGAAAAGGAGAATGGTATTATAAACTTGTAAAATTGAAGCTTCATTATTTTTCTCAGCACATATATTGTTGTCCCACAGATTGTTATGTATTTGCAATTCCCCATACCCCTGATTTAAACAAACAAATTAATACCTCAAGAATTACCATTGTTGCTACTGTATGGAAGCACCAGTCAGCTCTGCTTGAATTACAATAACCAATCGAACGAACCATTCAATTAGTATTCTATTCATGGCTGAAATCCCATCATTATTGTGAGACATGTTGCAACAAAATTTTTATGATTCACAACATATTGTCTCCGTTTTAAAGAAAGTAGAGAATGTTACAGAGAAATTTGCCAGGCAAAACAGGTTATTATTTAGCTCCAAGACAGGTCTGATAAAGCAAATGTTCCAAACATAACCATCCCCAATTTTTTTTTTTTTTTTTTTTCAGGCATAATGTATCTAGGACTGTGTTATCCTGACAAGTCCTTTCTGTATTTAAAAATTTTAAGGATCAGTTCAATGCAGAATTGGTAAATATTTTGTGTAAATTGATCTCAGGTAGTTGAGATAATATTCAGCAGTTATTTTTAAAAGTTTCATCATCATCATCATCATCGTCGTTTAACGTCCGTTCTCCATGCTAGCATGGGTTTCTGGTAAGCAAAATGAGTTTATATTTCGTTCTTGGATTTGGTTTGCAAGATTCTTTATATGAGTTCGTGTGTTGAAGCATATTCTGTTGTGTTTGGGGAGAGTCATTTTCTTTTTGTACCTTATAATGTAACACACTCACCGGTAAAAAGGTTGCAAGACGCAATGAAAATTTTAGGAAAATAAAAATAAGAAATAAGTGGAAATTTTACCGGTGAGTGTGTTACGTTATAAGACACAAAAAGAAAATGACTCTCCCCAGACACAACAAAAATGAGTTTATTTACTATTTTTTCCTCATAATCATTGTAATTAACAAGTCCCTTTTAAAATCTATTATAAATGAGCATTTCATCCAGTGTTGTCCCTCAAAGAAGATTGCTTTTCAGGCAGGTTCAGTCCCACTATGTGACACCTTGGGTGTCTTCTACTATAGCCTCAGGCCAGCCAAAGCTTTGTGAGTGGATTTGGTAAATGGAAACTGAAGGAAGTCCATTGTGTGTGTGTGTGTGAGTGTGTGTGTGTGTGTGTGTGTGTGTGTGTGTGTGTGCGCGCATATGTGTGTGTGTATGTGGGGAGAGTTGTGTCTGTGCTTGTCCCCATCACCACTTGGCCACTGGTGTTTATTTGCTTACATCCCCATAACTTAGTGGTTCAGTAAAAAGGGAATGATAGAATAAGTACAAGGCTTTAAAAAAATAAATACTGGGATCAATTCATTTGACTAAAAGTTATTCAAAATGGTGCCCCAGCATGGCCACAGTCAAATAAAAGAAACATAAAAATTAAAATAGAGGTGCTGGTGCCACATAAAAAGCATCTAGTCCACACGGTATAGTAGTTGGTGTTTGGAAGGGTACTAAAAGTTATTCAAAATGGTGCCCCAGCATGGCCACAGTCAAATAAAAGAAACAGATAAAAATAAAAATAGAGGTGCTGGTGCCACATAAAAAGCATCTAGTCCACACGGTATAGTAGTTGGTGTTTGGAAGGGTACTAAAAGTTATTCAAAATGGTGCCCCAGCATGGCCACAGTCAAATAAAAGAAACAGATAAAAATAAAAATAGAGGTGCTGGTGCCACATAAAAAGCATCTAGTCCACACGGTATAGTAGTTGGCATTTGGAAGGGTATCCAGCCGTAAAAACTATGCCAAAACTTACCCCGCCTGTGCTTGTGCCACATTAAAAAGTACTCAGTCCACTGCTGGGTGGTTGGTGTTAGGAAGGGCATCCAGTCATAAAAAAACCATGCTAAAAGAGACACAGAAGTCTGGTGCAGTCCTCTGCCTAGCCAGCTCCTGTTAAACCGTCAAACCCATGCCAGCATGGAAGGTGGATGTTAAAGGATGACGATGATGATGATGATGATGATGATGATGATATGAATAGTTGAAAGAGCAGAGCACAAAATTCTTCATTATATTCTGCTACTATTTCAAACATTGGTGGTAAAATAAGTGACCATGGAACAAATATTTAGTAAGGCGCAGTAGTGGCTGTGTGGTATGTAGCTTGCTTACCAACCACATGGTTCTATGTTCAGTCCCACTGCATGGCACCTTGGGCAAGTGTCTTCTACTATAGCCTTGGACCGACCAAAGCCTTGTGAGTGGATTTGGTAGACAGAAACTGAAAGAAGCCAGTTGTATGTATGTATATGTATATATATGTGTGTGTGTTTGTGTGTCTGTATTTGTCCCCCCACCAACATCGAATGACAACCGATGTTGGTTTTTACATCCCCGTAACTTAACAATTCGGCAAAAGAGACCAATAGAATAAGTACAAGGCTTACAAAGAATAAGTCCTGCGATTGATTTCCACGACTAAAGGTGGTGCCCCAGCATGGCCACAGTCAAATGACTGAAACAAGTAAAAGAGTAACTGTGTTCTGAAATTTAAAAAAAAATTGTTCGAATTTTACATTCGTGTCACCATGTTGACATTATCCTGGTGAGAGGAGGTTAAATAAATTTAAATTTTAGTAATTTAATGCAAATTCTTTCTGTTCATTTACACCAACCACTATTCCTAAGAGGGTTTTAGGAAAGTTATCAAGTGCCATAGGGTCTTGTCAGAAGCAACCATCATTAAATTTCTCTGCTTGATTCCCAAGTGTGGCCAATAGAGACAATGGGTATTGTTCAACCATTTCACTTGTGGTTTGCTCCTAGGTCTCCTGTCAGTTGGCTCTGCTTGAAGAATCTGTTTTGCAGTCCTTTCGGGCAAACTAATGCAAATTGTTAATAGAATTAATCATAGGAGTAGGAGTGGCTGTGAGCTAAGTAGCTTGCTTACCAACCACATGATTCTGGGTTCATTCCCACTGCATGGCACCTTGGGCAAATGTCTTCTACTATAGCCTCGGGCCGACCAAAGCCTTGTGAGTGGATTTAGTAGATGGAAACTGAAAGAAGCTCGTCGTATATATATATGTATGTATGTATATATGTATGTTTGTGTATATGTTTGTGTGTCTGTGTTTGTTCCCCTAACATCGCTTGACAACCAATGCTGGTGTGTTCATGTCCCCGTAACTTAGTGGTTTGGCAAAAGAGACTGGTAGAATAAGTACAAGGCTTACAAAGAATAAGTCCTGGGGCCGATTTGCTTGACTAAAGACGGTGCTCCAGCATGGCCGCAGTCAAATGACTGAAACAAGTAAAAGCGTAAAAGAGTAAATCTCAGAGGAAGTCATTTAGATAGTGGTAAATGTCCAGAAAAATAGGTAGGTCAAGGAGACATAAACTCTTTCATTATTATCAGCTAAAGGGGCCTACAATTGAAAATATAGGGCACTACAGTGAGATCTTGATGGACATTAGGAGTACAGAAGAAAGAGATAGATATAAGCAAAATATAGCAAAATCTATGTATTATTATATTTAGTATAATATAAGTAAAAAATTTTAATATAGGAAGGGGATATAAGGACTAAGTAAGATAATAAGGATAAATAGACCAATTTAAGCACTAAAGAAGAAGATTACTTATATATAAAAAATTTCATAATAATTCATCCCAGCAGAACATACAGGTGGTCATAATAAAACCATTCAAACAATAAGCCTAACTTACATTCAGAATATATCAGGGAAGGAGGTACACATTACCTATTGACTGAAAATAAGGGATCAAAGGCAAAGAAAATATATGTGTATGCCATATGTTTATGCTGTTATATCTCTTTATATCATTACATCCTTTATGACTTTTCATAATTGGTAAATTTTTTTATATATTTATATATTTAAATAACCTTATCTGTTATAGAACGATTTATTGTATTTTCTTTACCTTTGACCCCTTGTTTTCAATCACTAGATAATGTGCATCAACTTAAGTACCTTATTCAACTGAATCTTAATTATTTATATATAATATGTGAGTGGATTTGGTAGACGGAAACTGAAAGAAGCCCGTCGTATATATGTATATATATATATGTATGTGTGTCTGTGTTTGTCCCCCTAGCATTGCTTGACAACCGATGCTGGTGTGTTTATGTTCCCGTCAGTTAGCGGTTCAGCAAAAAGAAACCGATAGAATAAGTAGTGGGCTTACAAAGAATAAGTCCCGGGGTCGAGTTGCTCGATTAAAGGTGGTGCACCAGCATGGCCGCAGTCAAATGACTGAAACAAGTAAAAGAGTAAAAGAATATATATATATATATGTGATGGGCTTCTTTCAGTTTCTGTCAACCAAATCCACTCACAATGCTTAAATATATATATAATGGGCTTCTTTCAATTTACATCTACCTAATTCACTTACCATGTCTCAGTTGGCCTGGAACTGCAGTAGAAGACTTCTAGCCAAGGTGCTATGTAGTGGAACTAAACCCAGAACCATATGGTTAGGAAGCAAACATCTTAACACACACACACATAAATGGATTCTTTTGTAGGAAGGGAGACAGTTCTCACAAGAAATGTAAAATGTACAACAGACAAATGCTTAAAAGAAAAGCATAATGACAATATTGTTCTGATAAGAATACACAGAAGAGGAATTTTGCTCAGAGTAACAATGCGACACACTGCACTCAAATTCTCTGTGAATTTCCAAGAGAAATTACACCTTTTATTTGATCCACACCAGCTTACAAAATCAAAAGGCAAATCTGAATGTAGGCATTTCGGATAGTTGTCATTGATTGGTTGAAAGCTGTGGCACTATGCATGTCTAGACAAATGCTTGAAGGACCAACTACACACACTCGTAATAATTGAAATGGTTATCAACATTCATGATACTTATGATGATAGTATATATTCTTATTACTTTACATGTTCTTTAATTATTTATTTATATCATTGGCTTGCTGTTCTTAAATTAAAAATATACTATTTTATTGCATTTATTTTTTTTTATAATATAAAACTACTTTGTTTTAATAATCATTCATTGATTTGCTGTTCTCATTATAGATTATTTTAAAATTTAATTTCAGATATATCTATCGCTATAAGGCAGACATAAATAAATGATATTTTGGGATATATACACACAAATATGTGTGTATATGTATATATATATATACATATATATATATATATATATACATGCATATATACACACACACACATACACACACATAAAGCAAAACAAAAAAATGAAGATTTTGGGTCTATCTATCAATCTATCTATCTATCTATCTATCTATCTATCTATCTTTCTATCTTTCTATCTATCTATCTATCTATTTATCTATCCATCTATCTATATATATATATATATATATATATATATATATATATATATATATATATACACACAAATACACACACACATTATATTACATTATTTGATATATATATAGAGAGAGAGCGAGAAAGATGTGTGTTGTGTGATATACTTATGTATATATATATATACACACACACACATACAGATAGATAGACAGACAGACAAACAGATAGATAGATAGATAGTAAATAGATAGATATAGATTTAATATAGATTTAATATAAAGATATAATTTTATGTGTGTGTGTGTGTTTATACACACAGACACACACACACACACACACACACACACACACATGTTTATATTTTAAAAAAAGGGTAGGTATATTCAATGAGAAAAATATTCAAATAACAAAAGTGTTCGATAATGAATGTATTTTGCAATTACTTTGATATGCTAATATTCATCGTTACCACTATTTTTGCAGGGTTGTTGCCAATATTCTGTAACTGATTTCAGAATTGCCAGGTTGTGAAAAGAACCATATGCCTTGAAAACACATGGGAGAAAAAATGTGAAGCATATTCCCATGGTGATTGTAAATTGATTGAAACTAATTTTCTACAAGCATATACGCATGTGCATGTGTGTGTGTGTGTGTGTGGTGTGTGTGTGTGTGTGTGTGTGTGTGTGTGGGCATGTATGTGTACGTGTATAAGCATTTGTGTGTGTGTGTCTGTGTGTATGTGTGTGTATCTGTGTATGTGCATGTTTGTGTGTAGTGGAGACATGTGTATGTCTGTGTGCGTGTGTGTGTAAATGTGTGTACATGTATGTGTATGTCTAAAAGTGCATGTATGCTTTCATATGTGTACTTGTATATGCATGTATGTGTGTGCACATGTATGAGTGAATGTGTGTGTATGTTCACATATGTGTGAAGATTAGTGTATATATATTTGTATGTGTATGTATGGATATGTGTATGTGCAGATAGTGTATATGTGTGTATATGTGTATGTGTGTTTTCTTCTAATTCTACTATCATTTTACTGAGTTTTGTTTAACCACATAAAACTGTGGCAGATTCAAAACCAAATCACCAGATAGCCAAGTAGACATAATGGCTAAGCTACAGTTGTTTCATGTGATCAACCGATTAACTGACCAATCAGCATCAAGCCATTGTGTGATTTGGCTTTCTAGAACTTTCCCATTGAGTCCTAGATAATGGTGGCTTTTGACTGTAACTCCAAATGTGAGGTAGCTGCTCACAGAATATTAAGGCAGCAATTTGATGTCTCCATTCTCATGGCAGTTTAGAAGACACAAAGTTTTCTGTCATGAATATAGTGCGACTATTTTCCACTTGCGATGTGGTGTGCAAGAGAGAGAGACGACTGCACTGATATTCTCATGTGATGCGTATGGACAAGCACAACTGTGTAAAGAAGTGCCGATCACTAACTCTGAAAGGGAATCTTTGAAAGAGGTAGAACCAGGAAAAACATTGGGCCTCACAGAGGTAATGGCTAATGACTGAGACCTTTGCCAATATGCTGTGCTTGAGTAGAAGACCCATCAAGCCAAGTGAAATAGAAGTCATGGCTAATGCTGATGTCATGTAACTTACACCTGTGCCAGTGGCACATAAAGAGCACCTTTCAGGCATTGAGCCTCATGGAGGCAATGTAGCTGGTGCTTATTTCTTTACTGCCCACAAGGGGCTACACACAGATGGGGCAAACAAGGTGTTGTGTCGACATCCCCAGACAATGAGGTAGGCTAGCCCAATACGTAGATATAGAGGGAGAAATCTAGATGTCGAGGAGTTGAGTAGAGGTCATCTGAACGTGCAATATAACACATGGACAGACAAATGGATTAAGTCGTATATATCGACCCCCAGTGTATAACTCGTACTTATTTAATCGATCCCAAAATGATGAAAGGCAAAGTCGACCACGACAGAATTTGAACTCAGAATGTAGCGGCAGATGAAATACCTATTTCTTTACTGCTCAGAAGGGGCTAAACACAGAGGAGACAAACAAGGACAAACAAATGGATTAAGTCGATTATATCGACTCCAGTGCGTAACTGGTACTTATTTAATCGACCCCAAAAGGATGAAAGGCAAAATGTACCTCAGCGAAATTTGAACTCAGAATGTAGCGGCAGACGAAATACCGCTAAGCATTACGCCCAGCGTGCTAACGTTTCTGCCATCTCACCGCCTTAATGTAGCTGATGCTAGTGTTGTGTAACTAGAACTCATGCCAGTGGCACATAAAAAGCACCCTTCAAACATTGGGCCTCACGGAGGTGATAACAAATGACTGAGACCTTTGGCAATATGCCATGCTTGAGTGGAAGACCCATCAAGCCAAATGAAATCATAGTTGTGGCAGATAGTGGTATCATACAACAGGCACCTGTGCTGGTAGAACATAAGAGCACTCATTACATTCTCAGAATGGGTGATGATAGGAAGGGCATCCAGCTATAGGAACCATGCCAAATCAGACTGGAGACTGGTACAGCCCCTCAGCTTGCCAGCCCTGGTCAAACTGTCCAACCCATTGCCAGCATGGAAAATGATAGTTAAATGACGATGATGAGGAGGAGGAGGATGACCCAGCCACAGATTGATATATATAAATTGTTATAGATTCCATCTGTATGTCTCTCCTGGTGTGTAAATGTCATTATTTTTCATCCAAAGAGCAACACAGAAAATACAAAGTGCAATAAAAACAGGTTTGTTTGTGAGTGTCGTTAAACATACAGCCCTACAAAAGGAGGAGGAGGAGGAGGATGACCCAGCCACAGATTGATATATATAAATTGTTATAGATTCCATCTGTATGTCTCTCCTGGTGTGTAAATGTCATTATTTTTCATCCAAAGAGCAACACAGAAAATACAAAGTGCAATAAAAACAGGTTTGTTTGTGAGTGTCGTTAAACATACAGCCCTACAAAAGGAGGAGGAGGAGGAAGGGAGGGGGAAGAGATGGAGGAGGAAGAGAGGAGGGAGGAAAGAGAGGGAGGTGGAAAGAGAGGGAGAAAGGGAGGAGGAAAGGAAGGAAGAGAGGGAGGTGGAAAAGGAGGAAGAAATGGAGGAGGAAAGAGAGGAGGAAAGGGAGGAGGAAAGGGAGGAGGAAAGAGAGGAGGAAAGGGAGGAAGAAAGGAAGGAGGAAAGGGTGGAGATAGTGGAGAGGGAGAGGGTTGAGATGGTGGTAATGGAGGGGGAGAAGGAGCAGGTGGTGGTGGAAGAGAAGGAGTAGGAAGGTAGGGGAAAGGGTGGAGATAGTGGAGAGGGAGAGGGTTGAGATGGTTGTAATGGAGGGGGAGAAGGAGCAGGTGGTGGTGGAATAGAAGGAGTAGGAAAGTAGGGGAAAGAGAGGAGGAAAGGGAGGAGGAAAGGGAGGAGGAAAGGGAGGAGGAAAGGGAGGAGGAAAGGGAGGAGGAAAGGGAGGAGGAAAGGGAGGAGGAAAGGGAGGAGGAAGAGGAGAGGAGAAGGAAGAGGAGAGGGAGAAGGAAGAGGAGAGGGAGAATGAAGAGGAGAGGGAGAAGGAAGAGGAGAGGGAGAAGGAAGAGGAGAGGGAGGAGGAAGTAAAGATGGAAGAGGAGAGGGAGGAGGAAGAAAAGATGGAAGAGGAGAGGGAAGAGGAAGCAGGAGAGGGAGGAGGAAGCAGGAGAGGGAGGAGGAAGCAGGAAAGGGAAGAGGAAGCAGGAGAGGGAGGGGTAGCAGGAGAGGGAGAAGGAAGCAGGAGAGGGAGGAAGAAGAGGAGAGGGTTTAGAAAGACAATTGCAAAGTTGAATATATTTCAAAAACAATAACCAGCAATTTGACAGTGGTACGCAGTTTTATTGCTATAAAAGCCTGAAAAATAAGGAGAAAAATGCAAGTCCACTCAAAGTTTTGATTGGCCTGAGACACTTGCCCAAGATGCCACATAGTGGGACTGAACCTGAAACCATGTGGTTGAGAAGCAAACTTCACCAGAAACACAGTCTGGCATTAATAATGGAATGAAACCAGTACAAAACTATAAAAATCACTTAATATTACCAAAATTTTGAAGATTTCAAACTGAGAAAGAAAACTATAAACCATCTTGTCGTGTTTTTTCAAACATATTAACGTATTCCAAATGAAGCTGACCTATTTGGTAGGAGTAGGTGGTATCACCTTTATTGTGCTTATAGTTGAGCAGTCATCTGAGTCAAAATTCTCTAACAATGTGACGACAGTTTATCTCCGTGCCATTTTTCTCTTCTATCACATGAATGATATTTATGGACTGTTTTGAAAATATCACATTGTTGTATCATTATTACAGACTTTACAAAATAACATTCAAATTGACATTTCTGTTTCTCTTGGGTTTCTATACACGCTGAATTCTGAAGAATTTTTTGACCTTAAACACTGTAAATTACAAGCCGTTTAGCGATATTTTCCGAGCAGTTATATGGATTTTTCTTTTCATTAATTTTTCCTTTCACATTTTTCCCCCCTTTATCTCACTCTCTTTCTTTCAAAAACAGATTTTATGACAAAATAAAAGTAATAACAATTAACACCAATATATAAGTACACACTACAAATCTTTAGTTAAAAGGTCATGGAAAATAAAATTTACTTTCAATTTTTGAACACTACGTGCAAGTGTGTGTGTGTTGTAGAATCTGCCATTGAAAACATGATTGGAATTCTATTTTTAAATAGTTAACTGTTAAAATTTATAGTCCTTATTTATTATTATATATCGTAATTTTATTTTATTTACAACAAAACTTCCTTGTACATAATACAAGGCATCAATATCAATAGAAGATTTGCCATCAGACAGCAACAGTTGCAAAGAATGACCTGTATAAATTTTAAATATAAAATGCTGAATATAAAATATTGCTATGGCGTGGGCGTGGGCATGAGGCATGGTTATGTGATAAGAAGCTTGCTTCCCAACATCATGGTTCTGGGTTCAATCCCACTGAGTGGCACCTTGGACAAGTGTCTACTTGGGCTGACCAGAGCCTTGTGAGTGGATTTGGCACATGGAAACTGAAAGAAGACCATCACATGAATTCTTTTCTTTCATTTTATTTGTTTCAGTCATTTGACTGCGGCCATGCTGGAGCACCGCCTTTAGTTGAGCAAATCGGTTGTAAGCCTAGTACTTATTCTATTGATCTCTCTTACCAAACCACTAAGTTACGGGGATGTAAACACACCAGCATCGGTTGTCAAGCGATGTTGGGAGGGGACAAACACAGATGCACAAACATATACATACATACATACATATATATATGAATACATGTTGTAAATAAATAAAATTACGATATATAATAATAAATAAGGACTATAAGTTTTAACAGTTAACTATTTAAAAACAGAATTCCAATCATGTTTTCAATGGCAGATTCTACAACACACACACACAGACACACACACTTGCACTGAAGCAAAGTAACACCAAATATATAGTGCGTGTGTTTTTATTGGCTAAACTGGCAAAATGACCATTCCTAAATACAACAATATATATATATATATGTATATATATATATATATATATATATATATATACAATGGGCTTCTTTCAGCTTCCGTCTACCAAATTCACTCACAAAGCTTTGGTCGGTCCATGGCTATAGTAGAAGACACTTGCCCAAGGTGCCACGCAGTGGGACTGAACCCAGGAACCATGTGGTTGGTAAGCAAGCTACTTACCACACAGCCACTCCTGCACCTATATATATGAGTGTGTGTCTTTGTCTGTGTTTGTACCCCCATCTCTGCTTGACAACTGAAGTTGGTGTATTTACATCCATGTAACTTAACTGTCTAACAAAAGAGATTGATAGAATAAGTACTAGGCTTAGGAAAAAAATTCCTGGGGTCGATTAGTTTGACTAAACCTCCTGAAGGTGGCGCTGCAGTTAAATGATTGATAGAAGTAAAAAGTAAAAGATGAAAGATGGATGACCGATAACAAAATTCGCTTCATAACTAAATGGTTTAGGGTTCTATCCCTCTGCATTTCATCTTGCTCTAGTGTTATCTGTGACAGCTTTGGGCTAACAAGATGCCTTGTATGTGAAACTGATCAATGGAAACTGTACAGAAGACTGCTGAATGCATGTATGGATGTATGCATGCATGACTGTATGTGCCTGCCTGTATGTGTATAAGTGCATGTATGTGTGTGTAAGTGATTTTATGTGTGTGTTTGTATGTGTTTGTGTGTATGTGTGTTTGTGTGTGTGTGTGTGTGTGTGTACGTACACATGTGTGAATGTTTATTCTATGCCTAGACACAGAATGGACATTGGTAATGTTAACTTTGCATCCCTCATAAGCTCTACATCCTGTGGCTCAGTGATTTTAACATGGAAACACCAGAGGAATAATAATAATAGACCTTACATGAAAATCAATAAGGTTTGGTAAAGTTGTGTCAACATTTAATTTTGGAATACCATAATGTATTAGAGTTTCAAGCATGGTTGTGTGCTTAAGAAATTTGCATCCCAACCACATGGTTTTAAGTTTATGGAATGGCAATTTTGGAAACAAAGTGTCTCCTACTATAGCCCAGACCAACCAAAGGCTTGTGACTGGATTTAGAAGATAGAAACTGAAAGAAGTGGTACTATGGGCAAGTGTCTTCTACTATAGCCTCGGGCCGACCAAAGCTTTGTGAGTGGATTTGGTAGACAGAAACTGAAAGAAGCCCGTCGTATATGTGTGTGTATGTGTGTGTGTGTGTATGTTTGTGTGCCACTATTTGTTCACCCAACATCGCTTGACAACTGATGCTGGTGTGTTTACTTTCCCATCACTTAGTGGTTCGGCAAGAGAGACCAATAGAATAACTACTAGGCTTACAAAAGAATAAGTCCCGGGGTCGATTTGCTCGACTAAAGGTGGTGCTCCAGCATGGCCACAGTCAAATTACTGAAACAAATAAAAGAATAAAAAGAAAGAAAGAAAGAATAAAAAATAAGCTGCAAAAAGTGATTTTTATAGTTCACAGTTAGTAACCAGGGTTGCTATGTATGCAAATAAAAATCCAAATTTAGGAAACGGAACTGGTAAAATCCAGGCAACATATGTTTCAATCCAGGCAAACATATGTTTCCTAGTTAGCAGAACCTCAGAAGTAATAATTATTCAATGAGAAGTATTCCACTAGTTACTCATCAGACCAAAGATACCTTAGTCAAGGGATTCCAAGGTACCAGTTTTATCTCTGACCATATACACAGTAGCAGTGTCAGAGAAATGTCCCAAACCATGAACTTCTAAGCTGGATAGCAAGTACTCTTTCCACTCGAAAAAGAGAAATTCCTATGTGAGGGAGTGAATGGAAATAATTCATAAATTTTTACGAAGATTTTTGTCATAACACATTAACAGCCATGGCCTGTTACTGGTAGTTGTGTGAAGTTTGTGATGAGCCACCAGCGGTACATGTGGTGGTTAACACGTTAATGTAATATGTTAAAGGAAAGTCAATGTACTCCTGGTTATGGACTATAAACCAGACTATAATTTTCTCTGCTATACTCTTTACTCTTTTACTCTTTTACTTGTTTCAGTCATTTGACTGTGGCCATGCTGGAGCACCACCTTTAGTCGAGCAAATTGACCCCGGGACTTATTCTTTGTAAGCCCAGTACTTATTCTATCGGTCTCTTTTGCCGAACCTCTAAGTGACGGGGATGTAAACATACCAGCATCGGTTGTCAAGCAATGCTAGGGGGACAAACACAGACACACAAACACATACACACACACACATATATATATACATATATACAACAGGCTTCTTTCAGTTTCCGTCTACCAAATTCGCTTTTTCAATTCTTTTAATATAACTGTTTTTAAACTCATTCACTTGATTCAAAAGTCTTTGCAATAAAATATGTTGGAAGGTTGCTCTTTTTTTATTAGAATTTCTCTGTACATTTATCTACCGCTTTACTCTCTTTTCTCTTTTACTTCTTTCAGTCATTTGACTGTGGTCATGCTGGAGCACCGCCTTTAGTTGAACAAATCGACCCCAGGACTTATTCTTTGTAAGCTTAGTACTTATTCTATCGGTCTCTTTTGCCGAACCTCTAAGTGACGGGGACGTAAACACACCAGCATCAGTTGTCAAGCAATGCTAGGGGGACAAACATATATATATATATATATATACATATATACGACAGGCTTCATTCAGTTTCCGTCTACCAAATCCACTCACAAGGCATTGGTCGGCCCGAGGCCATAGCAGAAGACACTTGCCCAAGATGCCACGCAGTGGGACTGAACCCCGAACCATGTGGTTGGTTAGCAAGCTACTTACCACACAGCCACTCCTAGCACAAAGCCTAAAATTTAGGGCCAGTTGATTACATCAACCCCAGTGTTCAACCAATACTTGTTTTATTAACCCTGAAAGGATGAAATACAAAGTGACTTTGGCAGAATTTGAACTCAGAATGTAAAGATGGGCGAAATGCTGCTAAGCATTTTGTTTGACACACTAACGGTTCTGCCATGATAAAAGTATGACCTGGGCCAATCTTTGACCAAAACATATCTTAAGTTATCTAAGTTATTTGTTGTTTAACCCCAGTTGTTGATACTTGTTTTCCACTGCACTAACCACTTTGTGATACGTGTGTATGTTTCAACAGCTGCCAAATAAAATTTGATGAGAAATAAACATGTCTTTTAATAAAGCATATTAAATTTTTAGATATATTCTTTTCTTTTTCTGAGATAAAATTTTGTTGGCTTGGGATTTTTAATAAATAAAGAACGATAGGGAATCGTAAAATATAGCTGTTGTACGATATCCAGAAAACCTAGAGAGGAGAAAGAGAATGTGATAAAGTTAAGCTTTGATGAATGAAGAAACATATGATGAAACCTAGGAAAAGTCTATCTAGGACTATATTTCCCAGTGTATCTTTTCTCTTTGAAGACAACTGGGTGTGATTTGATGTAGATTTTACAGCTATTTCTAGCAGGCCTAACAACCACATAGCACAGTGCTTCTCAACCAGAGTTCATATGACCTCTGGGATCCATATAAGATTTTGGGGGTCCACACTAGCAAAATAATAAGTTGGGCTATTTTAAAGGTCCATGAGAAGTTTTGATTTAAATGTATGTATTGCAAGAAACAACAAGGTTTCTTTCTGTAACATTTCACATAGTTCAACCTACGCAAGTTAATGTGTGAGAAACAAAATAGGAATTTTGAGAGAAGTATCTAAAAAACTAGATTTTAAACATCGAATGGGTGTGGGGTCCACCAGAATAAAATAGCAAACAAAGGGGCCCACACGTAAAAAATGGTTGCGAACCACTAGTATAATAAATAAAATAATAATAATAATGAAATTATTGTATACAGTGCTCAGGTGTACTACATCTTGTCAAAAGTGCATATAAAGTATATGCAGTAATGTACAAATGTCTGGAAAGTGAACAGTGTATGAGACAGATAGATGCTTGCATGTGTACGGAGGGGAGAAAATCAGGTGTAGTGTTGGCGAATCTCAGGAAGCATGGAAGTTTTGAAGGATGCAATGCTCCGACAACTAACAACTGATGCCGGCAGTTTGATCCATACTTCAGCAACTCTTAGCGTGAAAAAATGTTTCCGAAAGTCATGGGAGCTGTGCTGTTTTCTGACTTTGTAAACATGTTCATGGGTGTTAGATAGGTGAAGTTTGAAAAGATGCTCAGAGTTATTGTTAGTAAGATGGTTAATAATTTTATGGGTGTCAGCCAAGTCAGTTGCCAAACGTCGGAGTTTCAATGTATCCATGCCCTTCTTGATTTACTAGTACAAAGAAAAGGTTAAATATACAGATGAAAATTTAAATTAACCCTATGGTACAAAGTCAGGTCTCTAGCAGCTAACTATTGCTTGTAAGTACACACACACACACACAGGCACACAGAGGCTCTCCAAATGTTGTCTTATTCAGACTGGAAAATCCCTTGTGAACACATAAAGTTCAACTGCCTCTAGAAAAGACACAAAGGGAATTAACAGTATTTAATTATCAAGAATATAGCAGTGTAAGCACAAGTGAATCCAAAGATAACAGTTGCAATGATACACCAGTGTTTGTTATATAATACAACATAATATGATATATATGTTCATTTGTACGCCTATCGTAATTTTTTTCCATGCAACCATAGTTTAGATGGATAGATTATTCCTGTCACTAACTCTTATCTATTTTTAAGTAAGGTTTCCCTTATTTCATATGTCTTCGAAGGTGCCAAGCCAGCAGATGATATATTCATATGAAAATGACAACCCTTGAAGCTTGCTGTTGTTGGAGAACAATCACCAACACCCAAACACACACACATATACAAGTGAGTGGAAAAATGAAAGAAAAGGGCACTTAGCACATTTAATAGGAGTTACGTGTATCATTTCAAACAGAAGCTTGTCTCTTTCAGGCTTTAGATCACCAAATCAGAAATCTGAAGCCTGAAAGAAATGAGCTTCTGTTAGAGGCCCACAAAACTTTAAGTCACATGGGGCTGAGAGAAACTGTTTTAATTAAGCATGGCTGTGTGGTAAGAAGCCTTCTGAATGGATTTGGTAGATGGAAACTGAAAGAAGCCCATCATATACATATGTGTGTGTGTGTATGTGTGTGTGTGTGTGTGGTGTGTGTGTGTGTGTGTGTGTGTGTGTGTGTGCGTGTGTGTGTATCTCTGTGTCTGTTTGTCCCCCATCACCATCACTTGACAACTGATGCTGGTGTGTTTACATCCCTGTAACTTAGCAGTTCGGCAAATGAGTCCAATAGAATAAGTACTAGGCTTACAAAGAATAAGTCCTGGGGTTGATTTCTTCGACTAGAAGGCAGTGCTCCAGCATGGCCACAGTCAAATGACTGAAACAAGTAAGAGAATAAAAGAATGCAAGCCATACTTCAATAGTAGTAGGAAGTGCAGATTATAGCTGAGAAGGGGCCGATTTTAAAAGGCACTCAATGCCCGGATATTTACCTCAATAGCAGGAGTGAAACGTATAATCTTAGTTCGTATGAAAGAAAGTCCCTTCTATCATACTTGCGTGACCCACCATGACTGTAACCATGGGTTCCCTGCTTCAACCTTCCACAAATGATCTTCCACCAATGCCCTTGGTCCTGGCATAAAGAGCTTGACCAAGACACACACCAATGCACCCATGTACAGATACACACACCCATATAAGGCAAACACCCTGCAGTTAACTACTCCCCACCATCCCTAGCATATACCCCTCGTGCAAATTATACACCCAGATATAAACAAACCCCACACACACATCATACTCCACTTTCAGCAGTGGCAAGTAGTTGCCATATTCCCTTCCATGTTGGCTACCTCTGATGTGCATATTTATATAATTGGCTTGTTGCCTAACACTCCATTGTATTTTTTGCATGAAACCAATTGATAAGACCAGCCGTGATGGATACTTAATTCTATAAAATTCAGGTGGAGGCGCAATGGCCCAGTGCTTAGGGCAGCGCACTCGCAGTTGTAGGACCGCGATTTCGATTCCCAGATCGGCGTTGTGTGTGTTTATTGAGCGAAAACATCTAAAAGCTCCACGAGGCTCTGGCAGGGGGTGGTGATCCCTGCTGTACTCTTTCACCACTCTTTCTCTCTTTCTTCTGTTGGCCTGCTCGCTTAGCCAGCGGGGTGGCGTCATTCGAAGGCTAAAACAATGCGAACGCATTGTGACCAGCGATGTATAGCAACATCTGATGGTCTGGTCGGTCATGTGATCACGTGATAAAATTCAGACAATATATATATATACAACAATAAGGGTCCCAGCTGATACAATCAACAGAACAGTTTGTTCATGAAATTAATGTGCAAGTGACAGAGCACTCCACGGACATGTGTACCCTTTAACGTAGTTCTCAGTGAGATTTAGCATGACACAGAGTGTGACAAGGCTGGCCCTTTGAAATACAGGTGCTACTCATTTTTGCCAGCTGAGTGGACTGGAGCAATGTGAAAATAAAGTGTCTTGCTCAAGGACACAACACGTCACCAGGAATTGAACTCATGACCTTATGATCATGAGCTGAATATCGTAACCACTAAGCCATGTGCCTTTACCATATATATATATATATATATATATATATATATATATATATATATATATATATATGTATACATATATATATATATATATATAATATATATATATATATATATATACTAGCAGTATTGCTCACTTTTGTTTTGACCCTTTAGAATTGGAATTTTTGAAAATTAAAAATTTTGCATTATGTAGCTTGTTATTCTCTTTAAGTGAACATTTTACTGGTTTAAATACACCGAAAAATGGCAACACAGCAGTCAAAAAATCATAAAAAATAGGGATTTCCATAGAAAGAAAAGCACCTTTTTGATGTAGATAATTTTTGGTGCACACATGCTCCGATTTGAATTTTTTCTTCTACAGAATGAAGAGCAAGCTTTCTTCTATCATACTCTCAATTTTGGTCAACTTGCACCGCAGGGTCTTGGAGGAGATAGTGTTAGTTAAAGGCTATCAAACCTGCCACACACAGACAACTTCAGCTTTATATATATATCTTTTATTTTTTATGCAATTTACGCATGCTTGCACGCGTGGTGAACACAGTTCACGTCAAACAGCTGACTGAGTAAAGTTCACAATTCAATGCATGGGATAAGGCCTAAACAAACACATTATCGATTTTTGCCCTTGTGAGATGAATTTCGGAACAGAAATAGTGCAGTTCAATTTTCCTTTGCCTAAACTTTAAGTGACCCATTTTTGGTGGTTCTACGATTTGTTGGCTAGGAGGAGATGTGCTGGGAAGTTAAACACACAGACACACACACAGATACACACACAGACACACAAGTTGAGTTTTATATATATATATATATATATATATAATATATATATATATATATATATATATATATACATATAAGTATATATTTATATATATAATATATACGTGTATATATATATATATATATATATATATATATATATATACTCACACACACATATCTTTTATCTTTTCTTTTACTTGTTTCAGTCATTTCACCATGGCCGTGCTGAGGCACCACCTTGAAGGGATTTAGTCAAACAAATTGACCCCATGATTTATTGCTTTAGAGCCCTAGCACTTATTCTGTCAGTCTCTTTTGCATAACTGCTAAATTACAGAGACATTAACACACCAGCACCAATTGTCAAGCAGTGGTGGGGGACAAACACAGATACAAAGACATCTCTTCCCTACATGCGTGCACACACACACACACATGCATATATGTATGTGGGTGTGTATATATATATATATATATATATATATATTGATAGAAATGGTAAGACAACAAAAGAATGAAAGAGACCTTGATATTATGTAAATAGAGGAATTTATCTGTAAATATGATGTGACAATTATTCGGTAGCCATGATAAAACTCTGAGTTTCAAATGTCAAGGCAGAAACTCACGCTGCCGGCCGGATAAGAGATGGTGGCATGGGTTTCCGCCCCAACATCTGAAACTCAGAGTTCATTATGGCTACCAAATAATTGTCACATATATATATATATATATCTATATATAAATTGATCAAAATAAAAACATGATGCGAAGGATTCAGCGGTACATATGTTTCGGGCCTTTATTAGACAGATTTATAACAATGCATAATGTATGTCTGTGGCCTTCTTCAGCCGCGCACAACAGCTTCCACAAGGACATGTGTTACATCAAAAATTCTTGGTTGGGGATGCAAATCCTCTCATTCGTGTACGACATAATGCGGCAGCAGCATAGAATTGAAGCGTCCATCTCTTTCTTCTCTCAATGTAGAATGAGGAAATTTGGATGTTGAAGTAATGTAAATAAATAAATACATATATAGACGTGAAGATGGAGGGGCGAGAATTCAGGACGAGGGATAAAAAATGTATAAAAAGTGTAAGTATACAAAAATATAAAAATGTAGAGTATAAAGATATAAAGGGATATAAGGAGATGTAAAGGGGGTATAAAGAATATAAAGAAATATAAAGAAATATAAATAAATGTAAAGGCATAAGGTTATAAAGTAAAAATAGAAATAGAAATAAAAGTAAAAAGTAAAAAAATAAAAATAGGAATAAACATGATAAAAATGTAAAAAAAAATATAAAAATAAGGGATGTATAGAAGTTTCGGACCAAACATGGTGGTCAGGAGATTGATAAAATTTAGTTGTAGAAGTTTTGGGTGTCAATAAATCAACAGTGTCGTCTGGGGACCTAATGTGTTGTAAATCAGAGCTGTTGAGCGTTTAATCTAGTTCTTTGAATTAATTGGTCATCTCGTACATACACACCATCATGGATACATACACCCATATACACGCGTACATATACGCCTCCAAGCCTATAAGCATACACACGCACTCACGTGTAAACATGTACATAAACACACACACACCCACACGCACGCGCGTACATATACATACATACAACAGAATATCCGCATGTATACACGGACATTATACGTGTACACACCCATATGTACATACGTGCGCCCATCCTTACATACACATACACATATGCCCACGCTTCCAGGTTTAGATATAAGATATTAAAGGATGTATATAAGAACGTATGTAAAGAATCACGCACTCACGTCTACACATGCATGCACACACGGCTGTGTGTCCATATGTGCGTGCACATATACACTTACATACACACACAGAGACATACGCGCCTATGGGTATAGCTATAAGATATTAAAAGATGTATACAAATAGGTGTAAACATATGAATATAAGAAAACATGTAAAAAAAGAAATACGGGGTATGTACATCCAGACGTAGATGTTTACTCGTACATATGTACATGTATGTATACGGATACATACGTACACGGACGTTCGTATAATCATAAAGTGGATCCATAGGTAAGTAAATAAGGGATAAGCAAAAAAAATAGACATATATAGAGATATAAAGCGATAAGTTAGGGGTAAGAATGAGGGTAAGGGTAAAAATTAGAAATAAAAGTAAGAAATCCAGTATAAAATAAGAAATACAATGTAAAAGTTAGAAATGAAATATAAAAATTATAAAAATTATAAGAATTAAGATAAGGGATGAAAATAAAAATGAGAATAAAGCGAAGTAGAATAAAAGTAAAAATAAAAGTAAAAATAAAAATAAAATAAAATAAAATAAAAATATAATTTGGTAAAGTTTAACATGAGATGAAGGTGGTTGAAAGTTAGAGGTGTGTGTTAAAGGTGCCCACGTAGGGGCGGGCGGGGGGAACTGAAAATTGGAAGGGTGGGAAGTGGAGTTTGGCGGTGTGCGTTCAACATCCGAGTTAGAAATGTGAAAGAGTATAGATATAGGGAAATAAAGAGACTATATAGGAAGGATATGGGTGTAGGAGAAGAAATATGTAGGGAAAAGAAGACATATATGGGAGACAAAATTTGTATATATAGGAGGAAAATGCAGGGAAACATATATGCACATACACACACCCACACACACACACACACGCACATATATATATATATACATATACGTACACATATGTGCACATACATATATATACGCGCACATATACGCATATACACGCACATATAGGAAAGCGGGATGTGCTGGAGCCGACAGGTTGCACCGGGTGGGAGGAAATTGCATGGGGGAGTTGGTATAATAACCTAAGCTTTGTAGTATTTGAAAGTATTAATAAGTTTGTGTATACAGGATGGTTTGAACTCTGACCTTTTGTTAATAAGATTGTGTTTGTCTTTGAATTTCAAGATGTTCAGGAGTTCTACACAACATAGTTGGCATCCTGCTCTATTATTTAAATAAGGTGCAGCTGATCCGATGATGGACCACCTGAGTTTGAAGCCTATGCATTTGTCTTTTAATTCCCAAATTTTTTAGAAAGGGAGGTGCTGTTAGCCTTATGTCTGTGTTTCAGCGAGGACCGGTGGTTGTAGTATCTGGATTTCCAGGAGGTTGAGCAACCTATGTAGGTGAATGTGTTAAACTGGGTACTCACATCACATGAATATATTACGTTTTTCGCCCTACATGCGCCCTGTAGCGGGCACTCTGATGCACATCTGCAGTTGCATTGCATTGCATTATTCGGTCGTGTGCTGCTAATCCCAGGCGGAGGCGTTGCAATACGAGTGGGGGCGTTGATATCCTCCTGGTTGTTGATGGGTGTAGTATTTCCTCTGTTGTGTTGGCGGGTGTTATTACTAACTGTTTGGGTAGTATGGCTGCCAGTCTGGTTATATTGTCTACTATCTAGATGAGGGGCGTTCTGTTGGTCGCTATAGTTTGCTCTTGATCTAGCTGTTCTAATATTAATATAGTTATGTTTAGCTATGAGGCAGCTCATGTTGGGCAGGGTAGAGTAGGAAATCCTAATGGTTTTGTTGGAGAAGATACTTCTATACTTATGGGTGGGTGGGAAGTTGTTGGAAATGATAGAGAATATTCTCTTACATAACTTACCCCTAACTGCTAAGTTGTAAGGTATGTTGAACCATATATATTTGCGTAATCTACTATTATCCCTTCTATTTCTCCTAATAGGATCTATATTGCTCTCGTCGGGAGGGTTACTATTGTGTGCTATTCTATTAGTTCGCCTATTTCCTATACGTTGTTTGGAGTTTAAATTAGAATTATCGCTAGTGTGAGTTGAGTGCTGAGTTCGATTATAATTGGGAGTTTTATGGCCGACGGACGTTCCCGGGTGGTCTACATATGATATTCTCTGGTTATACCCGGCACTATAGAGAGCCTGGTTGTAGTGTTGTGCGTGATTATTGAAAATTTCTCTATTAGAGGATAGTTTTGTAAGTCTGTCTGAGATGGCTTGGACTGTGGTGCTAATTATACAGGGTGGATGGTTGGAAGAGGTATGGATGTATTTGGTAGTTTCTTCGGGTTTCCTATACGGGTGGTGAAGGTGCTTATTCAAGTCTAACGTAACATCTAAGAAGTTTACTATTTTAGTATTGGTCATAAATTCTAGTTTAAGATTGAAGGATTTGAAAAAAAGCCTGATCTTTTTCCTAATTCTTTCTAGTTTACTCAAGCATGAAGATTCAAAGGATTCACACAAACTATATCTATATATATTACTCAAAGAAATTCCAATTTTCTCTGATTTTCTCATTTTATTTACAATCTAATAATAAAATGATAAAATATAATATAATGAAATGATAGAATATTAAATGTCCGTTCTGATTGAACTAGTACTTTCATGCATTAAAATATGCAATCTTCAGGTTCATGTAGTGGTGGTGATAGCTATGTTTTACAGTTATATTTTACAATAACAAGCCTCTTTCAGATTCCATAAACTGGCGAGCTGACAGAAACGTTAACACGCCGAGCGAAATGCTTAGCGGTATTTCGTCTGTCGTTATGTTCTGAGTTCAAATTCCATCGAGGTCAACTTTGTCTTTCATCCTTTCAGTGACAATAAATTGAGTACCAGATACGCCGTGGGGTCGATGTAATCGACTTAATCTCTTTGTCTGTCCTTGTTTGTCCCCTCTATGTTTAGCCCCTTGTGGGCAATAAAGAAATAAGATTCCATAAACCACGTCCACTCACAATGATTTGATCAACCTGAAGCTGTAGCAGAAGACCCTTCACCAAGGTGCCATGCAAAGGAACTGAACTTGGAACCATGTGGTTGGGAAGTATGCTTTCCTACCAAACAGCCACACCTGTGCAAGCTTCTTTATGGTTTCTGTCTGCCAAATCCACTCATAAGGCTTTGGTCAGCCAAGGCCTATAGCAGAAGGTACTTGCCCAAGACACCTTGCACTGAGACTTAATAGTTGAAAAGTGAACTTTCTTTACTACACAGTTATGCCTGCACATTTATATAATCATATATTCAAGAGATGCTTCAATATTTCTAACACACAAATATATATCATAAAAGTCTATATCCTGCATGTACTATTAATGCACTATTTCTATGTATTTCATATCTTTAGCTTCTATTGTCTTCAGTATGCTACTAATGCTACTACATGTTTCTACAGGTTCCTAATTCAAAAATATATTTTTCTTAATTTTTCTTTTTTCTTATTCTTTTTTGTTTTTGCTTTTTTTTATATCTTTTGTTTAAAATGAAAGCAAACTTAAAACCCATCTGTATAATATTTCCCAACTAATACACATGCTCAAACAAAATGGTTGCAGAATTTTTTGAATATGCCAGACTTTCCAGCATATGACAAGATCTTGGTTTAGTGTAATTAACTATTGCACACACACACACACACAAACACACACACACACACACACACACACACAAACACAAATACACATTCCTTCACTAAAATAAAATCGATAGACAAAATGGAGTTCAAAATGAACATAGATTTATCTCAGAAGCATGAGCAATTCTTTGGAGGATTGAAAAGAAAGTTTCTAGAGTAAAATATTTAAAAATTTTCATTTCAGTGGATAAAAAAAAAGAAAAGAAAACACAAATGGAAAGCTTCTATCTTGAGTGATAAAACACATTTTACTCGTTTTCCACCACACTAAGCATTTCGTGATGTGTGTGTGTATGTTTCTACAGCCACAGAACAAAATTCGATGGAAAATAATTTTTTTTTTTTTTTAATAAAACAAATTAAATTCTTAAATAATTTGTTTTGTTTTTCTGAGATAAAAATTTTGTTGGCTTGAAGTTTTAATAAATGAAGAATGATAGGCAATCATAAAATATGTAGATGTTATGACATGTATAAAATTCTAGCAAAGGGAGAGAGAATGGGATGAAGTTTAAGTAATTTGAAAAGTACAAGCTAAGTGAATTAAGTAAAAATATCAATGAGGTTATATTAAAATCTAAATGAAAATTAATGGAAATTATATACTTCTGAAATATCAAGGCTAAAAAAGAAAGTGAGTGCTCAAAATATATTTATATTTTAGCTCATAACCGCAGTTAATATTGATTTCTCATATAAATATATGGGCTTAGATTTACTGTTAACAACGAATAAGCTGTTGCAAATGCTTATATATTTCCTTCAAAGGTGTTTAGCAACTTCAATGAAATTGCCTGTAATCAAGAAGAACAGAAGCGGAAATTATGGTGATAGTTCACTAGAAACTAATTTGTCTTTGAGTAATTTATTCTTCAAAAATTTCTATTTTTTTCTTCCATAATCAGTTGTTTTCAAATAGCACATCATGGTGCTATGATATGTCACAAGAGGCATCTAGGTGCACTACAGATTGTTAAAGATATACTTTTAAAGATTTAGAAAATCTGTACTGATGCTTGAGTGTCTTGAAAAATGAGATCTTTATAATTTTGTTGTGTGTAAATGTCATTAAGTTAAGCAATATTATTCTATATTTTTCTCTCAACTTTTACCTTTAAAACATAAGTCTTCCTTTAACTTCCTATACAAAGTGTATTGACAATTTTTAACTTCCTAGGCAAACTGTACCAGTAATTTTAATTTCTTATACAGAATCATTATCATCACCATCATCATCGTCGTTGTCGTCATCGCCACCATTATTGTCATCACCATCATCATCATCATCAACATCATCATCATCATCACCCTCATCATTGTTGTCATCATCATCACCATCGTCATCACCATCACCGTCATCCTCATCACCATCATCATCATCAGCAGCAGCAGCAGCAGCAGCCATTCAAGAATTTGGACCTGGAGATCTCCATTTCCAGCAACTTCGAGGGCCACCTCCCAGTGGTGTCAGGTGTCAACGAAGAGCCCTCGACTACATCAAGACGACCAAAGTTTTTTTTTTTCCAAGGTCTGGGATCTCCCACCCCTAAGCCCTAGACCATCACCTAATCACCCTTACCCGTCTTGTTGCTTAACAACAACAACAACAACAATCAGCAGCAGCAACAGCATTTAATGTCCACTTTTCCATGCTTGTATGGATCAGGTGTGATTTGCTGTGGCAGGTTTTTCTACGGCCAGATGCCTTTCCTGTCCCCAGCCCTTACCTGTTTCCAGGCAAGGTAATATTTTGCCATGGATAGACATGTTTTCCACAGAAGACTGGAAACGAACAACTTCACCCAACAACAACCATCACGCAAGTACACACACACACACACACATATACATCCACATCCACACACTCT
Source organism: Octopus sinensis (assembly GCF_006345805.1). NCBI lineage: Eukaryota > Metazoa > Mollusca > Cephalopoda > Octopoda > Octopodidae > Octopus > Octopus sinensis. Next base: position 45,007,840 of record NC_042999.1, on the reverse strand, counting down.
TACAAACAGACATACACACATACACACACACACATATATGATGGGTTTCCTTCGGTTTCTATCTACCAAATCCACTTATTAGGTATACTCTTTTACTCTTTTACTCTTTTACTTGTTTCAGTCATTTGACTGCGGCCATGCTGGAGCACCGCCTTTAGTCAAGCAAATCGACCCCGGGACTTATTCTTTTGTAAGCCCAGTACTTATTCTATCGGTCTCTTTTGCCAAACCGCTAAGTAACGGGGACATAAACACACCAGCATTGGTTGTCAAGCAATGCTAGGGAAACAAACACAGACACGCAAACACACACACACACATCTACATATATACTTATATACGACGGGCTTCTTTCAGTTTCCGTCTACCAAATCCACTCACAAGGCTTTGGTCGGCCCGAGGCTATAGTAGAGGACACTTACCCAAGGTGCCACGCAGTGGGACTGAACCCCGGAACCATGTGGTTGGTAAACAAGCTACCTACCACACAGCCACTCCTGCGTCTGTATGGGTCAGTATGAGGTAATAGTAGAAAATACTTGCCTATGGTTCCATGCAGTGGGACTGAACCTACACAATTATAAAACAAGCTTCTCAACTACAAAGTCACACCAGTGCCAATTGTCATGCCTGCATCTATTGAAGTGTGACTGTAATTTTTAAGCTTCCATGTAAAATGTGCCAGCAGTTTTTATTAGATCTCTATTTTCACTACAATGTCAATATGATTGAGAAACTGTTCTACCCCAACAAGCATACAATCTTGTATGTACACAAAGCAATATTCTCATCACCAAGCACAGTGAAGTATGTGCTTCCCTAAGAAGGTTTTAATAGTATGGAAACATATCTAGAGTTATCTCCCATACTTACTAAAAAAATGGAAATACTATTATTATATTTACTTGTGCAGTATTGTAAGAAATCTGATACAAAATATTAAAGTCAAAATTGGTAGTTATCATTATATTTGAAAGTAAACTAAAAGATAAGAGGAGAAAATATCTTATTGATTTTTGGGTACAAAATTTGATAGGAGTCAGTATATCTGAGATCACATTGTACTCAACAAAAATATAGTAGTCAATAACTAATATATATTTTTTTTGTGTTTGCCTCTTGCTAGTCTCTGCATTAGATATGTTATCAATGAATTAACTTGGCAGTAAAATGGCGGAAGCATTAAAGTTTCAGAAAAGAAAAAAAAATGCAAAAACTGCCCAGCAGTATTTAAATTACAGTATTTTACATTTTGAGCTCAAATATCACCAAGACCAACTTTGCTTTTCCTCCTTCCAGGTTTGATAAAATAAAATACAAGTGAAGCACTAGAGTTAGTTTATATTTCTATAATGCTGTGAATAGAATTATAATGGAAGACAAAACAGCATTTCTTTCTACTCGAAGGTATGTTTGCAATTTATTTTTAAAGCCTTTTTCCAAATAATGAGAAACTACTGTTGTTGTTTCCCCTTAATTTTCGCATATTATTTGTTTTCTGCTATCTGATCAGTTTCGTGCACTTGTTACAAACAAGTAGATAACATCTGAGGCAGCAATATTTTCGAAACGTGACTTTCCAGCGTTAAATTTGTTATGAAGCATATAACTACTAATTTGATGGCAGCTCGCTCACTGAACTTTTACAATATTAATGGTAAGTTAAACAAAAACATCGTCTGAATGGCAAGATACTTCCTTTTCATCTAGTTGTTAACATATCCAACATACCTAACTCTGCATTACTGTCTACTGCATTAGTTTTACAAGCCAATGATAAAGGAGAGCTTCCATGTGGTTGCTCAGTTTGGAAGAAATAGCAGCCAAATATAGTTTAATTCACATCTTACTATATTAAAAAGGAAAGGTGTATTGGATTACGTAACCATAGATGTACTATGTATGAAAAAAATATAAATAAATAGCATGATAATTCTTGGAATTCATTTGATGATAGGTCTGCTCAATCAGGGTGGCCTAGGGCTAAACAACAATTGAGACAGTTTGTTGTCATGTTGCCAACAATTCAAAGTACTTCAAATGTTTCTTGCTATCAAATTTAACTGGAACTAAAACAGAACCAATTTAGAGACAACGATGGATCATTCATTGCTTTCTATTTCAGTCAAGAATGTTTCATTAGCTTTTGAAAATAAGAAAAGAAAAAGATGAAAGGATGAAGTATTTATGACAGTAAGTTTAATTCAGCTATTTCCGTCAGTCTCACCCAAAATATTTCTAAGTTTTCTCACACCATTGAGGTACCACTCATTTTTAGATCAGTTTAAATAAGTTTGAGACATATTTGATCTGTAAAGAGACGTTTCTACCACGGTTTGCCACGGAGTATATACAAGACGCTCAAAGCAGTGATACTATTTAAACAAACTTTAGATCAGTCCAAATATGTTTGGGACATATTTAACTGGTACAGAGGAATTTCACTGCAGTTTGCCATAGAGAAATATTCTCACTTTAAGTAAAAGGTGTTAAATTAACCATGTTGATATTTGCTATGTTTAACTTACCGAGAGGCATGCAGCTAGAGCAGAAGATAGTGGAGGCAGGAACAACAATGGTCATCTTAACTTACAGGAGGCACGTAGCCAGAGCAGAAGATAGTGGAGGCAGGAACAACAACGGTCATATCAATAAATCTATTTAAAAATGTCAAATTTAGCTCCAGACACAGAAACAATTTCAGTTAAATTTCATGAAGATAAGACACTGGCTGTAAATTAATTATACTCACATCTCTCGTGGTAATCTAAAATAAGTGCTTATTTCTTGTTAAAAATGTATATATTTTTAACAAGATAATAAATCGTAAAGGTTTGTGCTACTCTCTCAACAGAAAATAATTGATTTTAAACAAACTACCAAAACAATATTCCAAACTTCATTTTTCTGTTGTTGTTGCTGTTGTTGTTGTTGTTGTGGATTTTTAAACATTATTTCTTGTAAAACAATCTTCATAATAAAATATGAATTAAATTGAAAGGTTTTGGGTGTTTTCCAACAATCCGACAAAATGCATTTTAAATTAATTGGCACAAAATCTTATTGACTCTTAAATCACACAGATCATGAAAACTTGGCTAACTGATTGTGCAATAAATAAATAAATAGATAAATAAATAAATAAATAAACAAAATAAAATAAACAATAACTTTTCTATTCGGAACATATTATAAATTTAATTCTTATCTTGATGAAAGTTGGAATTTACTGATACCTAATAATTATAGTACTTTACCTGTCAGAGAAAAAAAATTTTAGCAAACATATATTTCTTTAATAATAGGAATGAAAACGGTGGTGAGCTGGCAGAATTGTTAGTATGCTGGGCGAAATGCTTAGTGGCATTTCGTCTGCCTTTATGTTCTGAGTTCAAACACTGTCAAGGTTGACTTTGCCTTTCATCTTTTCAAGGTCAATAAAATAAGTACCAGTTGAATAGTAAGGTCGATGTGACTGACTTATTTTCTCCCCTGAAATTGCTGTCCTTGTGCCAAAATTTTAAATAAACATTACAGATACCTTTGGCGATGTGCTCTGCTTAAGATGGCCCATCAAACCAAGTGCATCCGTGCTGGTGGCATGTAAAAAGAAAGATCAACCTTGGACGTCTGGCCTCACCAAAGCAAAGTGGCTGAGTACATTTTGAGCATTGGGCTTGATGGAGGCAAAGTGGCTGAGTTCCTTTCGAGTGTTGGGCCTCACAGAGGCGAGGTGGCTGAGTTCCTTTTGAACAGGCCTCATGGTGGCGTGATGGCTGAGTTCCTTTCAAGCATTGGGCCTCATGGAGGCAAAGTGGCCAAGCTCCTTTCACAAAGGCAATGACCAAGACCTTTGGCATTATGCCATGCTTGAAAAGAAGACCCATCAAGCCAAACAAAATCACAATCATAGAAGATACTGGTGTCACACAAATGGCACTCATGCCAGTGGCACATGAAAGCACGCATTACACTCACAGAGTGGTCGGTGTTAGGAATGATATCCAGCCATAGAAAACCATGCCAAATCAGACTGGATCCTGGCACAGCCTTCCAACATGCCAGCCCAGTCCAACCATACAACCCATGCCAGCATGGACAATGGATGCTAAATGATGATAATGATGATTATGTTTGAAAGATGGTGAGCTGGCAGAATCATTTGCATACTGGGTAAAATGCATTGCAGCATTTTGTCTGTCTTTATGTTCTGAGTTCAAATTCTACTGATGTCGACATTACCTCTCATCCTTTCAGGGTAGATCAAGTAAGTACCAGTTGAATACTGGGTCAATGTAATTGACTTGCCCCATCCCTAAAATTTTAGGACTTTTGTCAATAGAACAAAGGAATAATAGGAATGAAAATAAAGTCACATAATGTAGTAAGCAAATGGTTTACTCTTACTCTTTTTACTTGTTTCAGTTATTTGACTGCGGCCATGCTGGAGCACCGCCTTTAGTCGAGCAACTCGACCCCAGGACTTATTCTTTGTAAGCCCAGAACTTATTCTATCGGTCTCTTTTGCTGAACCACTAAGTGACGGCGACGTAAACACACCAGCATCAGTTGTCAAGCAATGCTAGGGGGACAAACACAGACACACAAACATACACACACATACATATATATACATATATACGACGGATGTAAATACACCAACACTGGCTGTCAAGAGGCAGTGGGGAACAAACACAGATATGGAGACACACACATGCATACACACAAACACACACACACATATGATGGGCTTCTTCCAGTTTCCATCTACCAAACCCACTCACAAGGCTTTGGTCAGCCCAAGGCTATAGTAGAAAACAATTGCCCAAGGTGCCATGCAGTAGGACTGAGCCTAGAACCATGTGGTTAAGAAGCAAGCTTCTTACCACACAGCCACACCTATTCTCATTCTAATAAATAAAAATTGTTGAATTCCAGATTTAGTCCTGATTGAGTAGTTCAAGCCTTGGCCACCACACTTAATCTATTTCAAAGTATCATATATTGCTTTATGTATTCTTTATTTGTTTCAGATAGGAAATAATTTGATGGAGATTTTAGCTGCCATTTTTAGCAAGTCAGATGACCATGTAGCGGTTCCTGAGCTTTTTCTTCTGTGAAATATATTTTTATTGTTTAGGTATTGTTACACCATACAACCATTTTACATGGTTGCATGGTTAAGGAAGGAATTTGTCTGTGGGTGTTGTAATTGTATTTTTGGAATGGACATGAATACAATTTTATGTGCCTCACATACTAAAACTTTCAGAGTTGGATCACCTATTAATAACGTATTTATGATCAAAGAAAGCGTCAAAAAACAAAACAAAACAAAAAAATAAAAAACAAACACCATAAATAAATAAAAAATATAAATAAAAAATAAAATTAAATTAAAAAAGCAAAGCTTCTGACATAAAATTTCTACTACTTCTATTTTACATTACTGATACGCTGATTCTATATCATGCCATATTTAAGAGATTATTTGCCCATTGCTTTTCTTACATGTCATCACTTGTTTTTAAAACTAAACATTGTCAACAGCTGTCTCTTTGATTATAGTTACAATACGTTCTCAACAGCACATGTAATAAATTTAGATTAATGGGAAATTTCTAAAAGGAAAATGCTCTACAATTGCGCTTTAAAGTACATGAAAGGATGAATATTTCAAATTTAAAGATCCTCGACTGCAACTTGTATATTGATTCTGTTTCGGTTAATATGACAGTTCGTTTGCTGTAGTATATTTAAATATTGTTGTTAGTGAACAATTATGTAAAGCAGTTCGGAACCAACATCAACACCTCAAAAACACAAATCATGCACATAACAACTCTGCATCTCTTCACTTCCAATGGTGAGCCACCAGTCTGTGGACAGGGCTGGTGCCATGATATTTAGTGTGTTAGGCTAGCCTGACAATGAGAATCTCCTTCTCTCAGGTATGACTGTTTGCTGAATGCTGCCAAGAACAGTAGTTGGAGTGGCTGTGTGGTAAGAAGCTTGCTTCTCAATTACATTGTTCCAGGCTCAATCCCAATGTGTGGAACCTTGGGAAAATGTCTTCTACTATGGCCCTGTGATGATCAAACAAAGCATCCTGAGTGGATTTCATAAACGGAAACTGAAAGAAGCCCATTGTGTATGTATGTATATATGTGTATAACAGGAATGTTTACGAAAATAAACAAAAGACGAAGGCAGGTGGAGTACAAACAAACAATTGTATTAGTATGGCGCTCAGGAATAGAAATAAAACAAGTCTTTTACGTTTCGAGCCTACGCTCTTCGACAGAAAGATACACAGAAAAGAAACAAAGAGAGAAACAAGGAGAGAAAAAAATGCGTGTAGGGGCTAACGATCCAACATGGCGTTCCCATATGTATATGTGTATACCTGGTCTGATCAATAAGTATTCAGACTCTTGCTATAGTAACGATGCTAAAGCATGGGGAGTGAAGCCGCTTGGCACAGGTTGACTCGTGTTTACTCTCATTTACTTGTTTCAGTCATTTGACTGTGGCCATGCTGGAGCATCACCTTTAGTCGAGCAAATTGACCCCAGGACTTATTCTTTGTAAGCCTAGTACTTATTCTCTCAGTCTCTTTTGCCGAACCGCTAAGTTACAGGGACGTAAACACACCAGCATCGGTTGTCAAGCGATGTTGGGGGGACAAAGACACACAAACTTATACACACATATACATATACATATATATATATATATTATATATATATATATACATATATACGATGGGCTTCTTTCAGTTTCTGTCTACCAAATTCACTCACAATGCTTTGATCGGCCCAAGGCTTTAGTAGAAGACACTTGCCCAAGGTGCCTCACAGTGGGACTGAATCCAGAACCATGTCGTTCGTAAGCAAGTTACCAAATTCACTCACAATGTTTTGGTCGGCCCAAGGCTTTAGTAGAAGACACTTGCCCAAGGTGCCACACAGTGGGACTGAACCCAGAACCATGTGGTTCATAAGCAAGCTACTTATCACACAGGCACTCCTACACCTTGAACTCTGTTGTGCATGCACACTAAGTTTGAACATTCTAGCTCACTTCCACTGTTTACAGCAGTGCTTGGAAAGAAGAAAGTTGTGTAGCGTGTGATCATTGCCTTCACCATGACAGAGAAAGTTGAGCAGAGAATCTGCATCAAATTTTGCCAAAAGCTTGGCAATACCTGCTCAGAGGCCTATTCAAAGTTTTCAAAAAGTGTTCATTGTTCTCAACACAATCAAGAAGACTTGTTCAACTGAAACCTGAGTGTCTTTTTGGTCAGTTGAAAGCAGTTTTGGCACAAACTTGGCAGACATGCATCTCATATCCAAATCTTCAGTGATAATGGACTGAACTGAACTGCAACTAATCTGCACATCCTCTGATAACTCACGGATGGTAATTCAACAACTTCCTCTCACAGCTGCATGCACATCTGCAATGTCTTTCTCTGTTCTGCTGGTTGTAGGTCTACTAGAACATTCGTCAATATCAACATTTTTCGGCCATCTTAGAAACCTCTGAACCACTTGTACACCTGTGTGTGGGTCATATACTCCTCTCCATACACTTTCTGCAACTTTGTGTAGACCTCTGAGTTGGTATTGCTATGACAACTTTCTCTGTCATGGTCAATGCAATGATCACACGCTACACACCTTCCTTCCAAGCAATGCTGTAAACAACAGAAGTGGGCTAGAACGTTAAAACTTAGTGCACATCCACAGCAGAGTGCAAAGTCAATCTGTGCCAAGCGGCTTCACTCTGCATGCTTTAGCTTTGTTACTATGGCAACAATCGCAATACTTATTGATCAGACCTCGTATGTATATAGGTGCAGGTGTGACAGTATAGTAAGAAGTTTGCTTCCCAACCACATGATTCCAGGTTCAGTCCTGCACTGTGCCACCTTGGGAAAATGTCTTCTACTATAGTCTTGGGTCGACCAAAGCCTTGTGAATAGATTTGATAGATGGAAGCTGAACATAACCTGTTGTATATATCTATATTTATGTGTATGTATCTTGTGTCTGTGTTTGTTCTCCCCCACTGCTTGACAACTGGTGTTGGTGTGTTTTCATACCCGTAACTTAGCAGTTCAACAGAAGAGTTTGATTGAATGAGTACCAGGCTTGAAAAACAAAAGAAATCACTGAGGCTGCTTCATTTGACTTAAACCTATCAAGGCCATAGATTATGGCCTTCGCATGGCAATAATCTAATCACTGAAACAAATAAAAGATAATAGATATAATATTTAGTGTACAGTATTGTATCAATACAATTGCAGCATGGAAGGTGTTTATAAGCCATTTAAGAAACACATAAAAACCGTTAGATTCACTTCAATATCTAAATTTAATTTGTCAAAAAATTTTCGTCGCGTAGAGACCACGACCTATTCACTGGCAAGCGGAATTTTTTCAGTGAACAGGTCATGGTCTCAAAGTGACAAAAATATTTTGACAAATTAAATTTAAATGTTGAAGTGAATCTAACGTTTTTTGTGTGTTTCTTAAATGGCTTATAAACACCCTCCATGCTGCAATTGTTTTCATTCCAGCACATAATCTCAGATCAGGTCACTTGCTATGCAAGTACATCTCCGTAATTGTATCAATAGTTTACTTAATAATTAAGTTTTCTTCTGTTGGTAATACAATGTTTAAAGAATTACAACAATTCTTCCTTGACAGGTATAGATGATGAGACTGAGGTAAACAAAAATATTTGTTGAATTTCTTTTTCTTTCTGGTGCTTCTAGATTTTAGAGTGGTCTTAGGATGCCATATCTGTCTTAAGACTAAAATAAACAAAAATATTTGTTGGATTTTGTTTTTCTTTTTTTGGTGCTTCAAGATTTTAGAGAAGTCTTAGGATGCCATGCCTGTCTTAATGCATTGCTCAGAATGCAGGCAAATGTTGAAAGAAGACATAAATAAGATCAATGTCGAACATTTCCTGAGGAAAATCTGCCATATCTGGGACAATAACGTGTTAAATGAGAAGTTGTACTGCAAAACTGGTTGCAATGGTGTGGTCTTTGAAATAAAGCTTGAATGGATGAGCTACGCACTCAGAATGAGATGGAATAAGATGTCAAAGATAGCTTTAAGATGGACATAACCTTGAAAGTGAAAACCTGAGCAACAACCAAAGAATGTCTGGTATAGAACAGTCGAAAGTGAGTTAAGAGAAACGCTTTTTACATGGGACAAGACACAGAGGGTTGCTAAAGACTGGTTTGAACAGTATCAAATTGTCATATACTTATTTGCTATTTGGGAAGAAGAGGGTTAAAGAAAAATAGAACGTTGGGAGTAATTTTCATTTTCTCATAATAGAGATGATAGTCGTGAAAATTTGTTGTTTTGCTTAGCCCCAGGTCAATCCTTATTAAGCAAATCTATGATCAAAAACGTACTAGATCTGATCATTCCATTCTTGGGGATTGTAGGATTACATTACACAAAGTGTTCTTTCCTTTTACAAGAATATAATTCGAGATTTTTCTGCTATTTCTAGCATGTCAAGCAACCACATAAATGGTGCAAAATATAGATGGGCCTTTTTCACTTCAGTTATTTCTCATCTGTTAGTTTCTGACAATGAAGTAGAAAATGTTGTATGTGACAAAAAATCCTGTTTTAAACTGGGAAATAATATTCCCATCAAAGGATAATTCTTGACACCTTGTCTAAGATAAATGATTTAATCTCTTTGAAGAACAATGGGAAAATGTACCAGGGGACAACAGAAATGGTTTGCTGAAGCATAGGTAGTAAGTAAATTAATTCAAATACTAGTGGGACCTGTGGAAATTCTGTGTAGTGGAAAAAAATTAAGAGGACCTATTTAAGAAAGAAAGGGCGATTTGCATTTTTATAGCATTCATAGTTTAGCTTTCTTTATATATTCTTGACGTGTGTCTTCATTTCCTCACATCTCCATCAGTGTTGAGTTTTTCCTCTTTTTATTATATCTTCTTACTGTTCCTCTCTATATCTGTTCCATGCTCTATATCTGTGTATCCTTTCTTGCAACCATGTTTCTTGTGAATCCAAAGTTTAGGCTAAATTAAGCCATATAAACAAATATCAATTTTTTAAGTGAGCAGACGATAAATAATTGCACTTATGTGTATGCAATAGTTGCTATAAAAAAAAATTAGTTCAATAAAAAAAATACTTTTCAACACATCACCACCACCACCACCATGGCGGAAGAATTTAATTCAAAACTTATGAAAACAAGACATTTGTACTCAGCTGGGTTTATAACGAAAGGGTTAAACCACGTAATAAATATTATTTCCCCACCAAACGTCATTAACACTTCTCTCTGCCTCATTTTGTCTTGTCTTTTTTTCTCTTGGTAGACGAAAACTGAAATAAGCCTGTCGTATAGATATGTGTGTGTGTGTGTGTGTATGGTTGTGTGTCTGTGTTTGTCCCCCCCCACCATCACTTGACAACCGATGTTGGTGTGTTTACATCCCTGTAATTTAGCAGTTTGGCAAAAGGGACTGATAGAATAAGTACCAGTCCTTGGGTCGAGTTGTTTGACTAAAGGCAGTGCTCCAGCATGGCCACAGTCAAATGAGTGAAACAAATAAAAGAATGAAATAATAAAAGAATATTGAGCATGAACAATATATAACTAGATCATTCAAGGAAAACAAACCTAAACGCCCAAAAATAGGCACAGGAGTGGCTGTGTAATAAGTAGCTTGCTTACCAACCACATGGTTCCGGGTTCAGTCCCACTGCGTGGCATCTTGGGCAAGTGTCTTCTACTATAACCTCGGGCCGACCAATGCCTTGTGAGTGGATTTGGTAGACGGAAACTGAAAGAAGCCCATCATATGTGTGTGTGTGTTTGTGTGTATGCATGTGTGTGTCTCCATATCTGTGTTTGTTCCCCACTGCCTCTTGACAGCCAGTGTTGGTGTATTTACATCCATATAACTTAGTGGTTCGGCAAAAGAGAACAATAGAATAAGTACCAATCTTAACAAAAAATAAGTACTGGGATTGATTCACTCAACTAAAAATTCTTCAAGATGGTGCCACAGTCTAATGACTGAAACAAGTAAAAGATTAAAGATAGATGTTTTTTTTTTTTTGCAAAACCAAACCATTTGGTCAAATTTTCACTAAGTTCAATGTTTTTTACTCATTGGATATTTTATGTCAAGAAAGTAATGATACGCAGTGTTGCTCCTTAAAGTTTGCCAGTAATGCATGTGTGTAGTAGTAGTAGTAGTAGTAGTAGTAGTAGTAGTAGTGGCGGTGGAGGCGGCGGCGGCGGAGGCGGCAGTGGTGGTTGTTGTAGTAGTAGTACTTGTAGAGGTAGTAATAGTGGTGGTGGTTGTGGTTGTAGTAGTAGTAGTATTTGTAGAGGTAGTAATAATGGTGGTGGTTGTAGTAGTAGTAGTAGTGGTGGTGGTGTGGTGGTGGTGGTGGTGGTGGTGGTGGTGGTGGTGACAGCGGCAGCGGTGGTAGTTGTAGTAGTAGTACTTGTAGAGGTAGTAATAGTGGTGGTGGTTGTGGTTGTAGTAGTAGTAGTAGTATTCGTAGAGGTAGTAATAGTGGTGGTGGTTATAGTAGTAGTAGTAGTAGTGGCGGCGGCGGCGGTGGTGGTGATGGTGGTGGTGGTAGTGGTGGTTTTGGTGTACTTGCTATTGACTCCCATGATAAACACCCACCTACTTAGTGCTGTCTGCACATTACATAGTGAAGATACAAATACATACACATATACTATATACTAGCACACACACACACACACAAGGGGCCTCAAACCACACTTGTTTCTTTTGAGAATAGCAAGCAAAATATTTCATTATTTCCAGTTTCTTTCTTTTTCCTTTCTTTTCATTTTTATTATATATTTTTTTATTTTGCTCTTTCCTTGCCAGTTTAAAGCAGTTGTCTTTATAGTTTTTTTTTTCTTTCTTATTTCCATTTCTTAAATTTTATTTATTTTTATTCTGAATTAATAAATTTCAAGTGATTTTCAAATCTTAAGATATTTCAAATTTTGAACAAAAAAAAAAATTAATTCTGACTTCTGTTTTTTTTTAACTGTTTGTATTTATAAGTTTTTATTTCATTATAAAAATATCAAATGTCTTTGATAATCAGATACAAGAACTATCTACAGATTAACAACCAGATTTGTAAAAAAAAAGTAAATGTTAAAATCAATAACAGAGACCCTGATGGAAATACGTTTGTTGATTATAACTCAAGTCATGACATCTGAAGATGTATATTTTATATTATATTTTATAATATTAATAATAATAATAATAATAATGCCCTAATAAATAACTATGTTTCTATGTTTCCATCTGTCTATCTATATGTCTATATATACATATATATATGCATATATCTATATGTCTGTGTATGTAAGTATGTATATATGTACATATGTATATATGTGTATATATATATATATATATATATATATATATATCATCATCATCATCATCATCATCATCGTTTAACGTCCGTTTTCCACACTAGCACGGGTTGGACGGTTCGACCGGGGTCTGGGAAGCCAGGGGCTGCACCAGGCTCCAGTCTGATCTAGCAGTGTTTCTACAGCTGGATGCCCTTCCTAACGCCAACCACTCCGTGAGTGTAGTGGGTGCTATTTACGTGCCACCGGCACAGGTGCCAGGGGAGTCTGGCACCGGCCATGATCGGTTGGTGCTTTTAATGTGCCACTGGCACGGAAGCCAGTCAAGGCGGCGCTGACATCGGCCAAGCTCAGATGGTGCTTTTTATGTGCCACCGGCACAGAAGCCAGTCGAGGCGACGCTGGCATCAGCCACATTCGGATGGTGCGTACCTTTCCTTCTTTGGACACTAAAATCTGCTTGCAAAGACCTGTTGAGGCAAATGAAATTGAAATCAAATTCAATGACTGGCATCCGTGCTAGTGGGATGCAAAGAGCACCATCTGAGCATGATTGTTGACAGAGCAGCGAACTGGCTTCCATGCCAGTGGCACATAAAAGGTACCATTCGAGTGTGATCATTACCAGTGTTGCCTTACTGGCACTTGTGCCCCGTGCTAGTGGGGCACTAAGAGCACCATCCGAGCATGATCATTGCAAGAGCGGTTAACTGGCTTCCATGCCAGTGGAACGTAAATGGCACCATTCGAGCATGATCATTACCAGCGTCGCCTTACTGGCACGTGAAAAAACATTCGAGTGAGATCGTTGCCAGTACCGCCCGACTGGCCCCTGTGCCAGTGGCATGTAAAAGCACCCACTACACTCTCGGAGTGGTTGGCATTATGAAGGGCATCCAGCTGTTGAAACTCTGCCAGATCAAGATTGGAGTCTGGTGCAGCCATCTGGTTCACCAGTCCTCAATCAAATCATCCAAGCCATGCTAGCATGGAAAACGGACATTAAACGATAAACAATGATATATATATATATATATATATATATATATATACACACACATATATATATATATACACAGGTCATTGTCAACTTACAACCACAATTTGTTCCGACTGACTGATCTTAAGTCAACCAATAGGCCTACATAGTTTTGCTTTATATTTTTACATTCTTAAGGTACGTTCTCAGGTAAAAGTCACTCACAGTATTTTGTATTATACTATTATATTGGCGTCAGTCAAAAATTTCAGAGTCTCAAGCAGTCATCTTATCAGCAAATACGAGGTTGCTTCGATGTCTCCGTGACAGGATATTCATCTAACAGTTGGGATAACCACAGTGGTGATCGATAACCAAACCTAGGGGAAGCGCTTGTCAGCTGACATTATCTGTAGACGGGATAATTTCTGAGAAATTAAACCCATTAGATTTCAACTGGAATATTTATTATTGCTGCCAGGAGCTGGTGCACCAATTGTCATAGAATCAATCAGTTATAAGTTGGATAGGTCATAAGACAATGATGACCTATATATGTGTATATATATATATATATTTGCATGTGTGCTGTTCTAAGGTCATGGTGGATATGTCATTTGTTGAAGATGCATTCAAAAGGGGTCTGTATTTTGAGATAAAGAAAGACTCTTTACTAACTCATTGGCTGCAGGTTGTATCATCCCTGAATTGATAGAAGGGAAAAATTCTGAAGCTTGGATTTTTGTTATTGGTGCAAATGTTGATGTGTAGGCTGAATGCTATTTTGCTGGGAGTTTTTTAATTTTGTTCTGGGATCTGTGCAGAGCCATCCTTTGAAATAGACTGCTTTTTGTTTGGCTTATTTATTGCTCTTGAGACCCAGAGCAGTTAATACAGATATCATGTTCTCCAAAGCACATGTGAAGTTGCATTTCATTGTGAAACGTTGTCCCTGTTTGAAGGAGAACTCTGATCCCTCAATTAAATTGACGCATATCCACAGTTGGGTCTCCCACATTTTTTTACTGATGGCTTCAGTGTTGTTGTTGAGCATATTCAAGCTTGTGTTAGGAGACTTTTCATAGATTTGGGCTGTCTCTTGCTTTTTATGATGGTGTGTGTTTGGAGGATTAAGTCCATTCCATGGTCCTTTTTTGAAGGATGGTGTCGAAGGCTTCATTGTTAAGAGGGTTGTGTGTGGAGATGTATGGTAGGGCTTTTGGTTGTAAATCCTTCTTTAATTTGGGATGTCTGAGTTTGTGGATAGTAAGTTGTCAGGCATGTTGAAAGCATATGTCAATTAGTGAAGGTGGGTGGTTCCTGGTGATGAGTGTATCCTTTAGTTCATGCAGTCATGTGTCCCTGGTGCTTGCATTAGAAACTGTAGTACATATACTTTTGGCTAGGTTGAAGGGAATATTCATTTTGGCATGGCATGAGTTGGACGGTAGACATTGCATCGAGTCTCTGGGTTTATAGTATATATCTGTTTCTATTATGTTGTTAGATTTCTTAATGAGGATGTCAAAGAAGGGAAGTTGTTGATGGCTATATTCCATTGTAAGCTGAAAGTTTATGTTAAGTCCATTTATAAGTGCTTGAAATTCTTTAAGTCTCTCTATACTTCCATGCCAAAGAATGAAACAGTCATCCAGGTATCTCTTCCAGTTATTTTCTATGTAGAGGGAGAATGGGCTACTATATTTTTCTAGAGCATTACAGTTAAGACTAATTTCTAGATATCCCACGACTAGGTTAGCAAAAGAGGGGGCCATTTTCATACCCATTGTAGTCCCCAATTTTTGTCAAAGAAGTTGTCTTTGAAGACAAAGTAGTTATTCTCCAAGATAAATTTTAGCCCTTCCATCATGAATTCATTTTTGATGCGATGTGGGAGTTCATTGGCATAATTCTCTAACCAGAATTGAATTGCCACTATTCCTAGGTTGTGGGGTTGTTGTTTTTGTTGTTGTTGTTGTTGTTGTTGTTCTTCTTCTTCTTCTTCTTCTTCTTCTTCTTCTTCTTCTTCTTCTTCTCCTCCTCCTCCTTCTATTCCTCCTCCTCCTCCGACTACTACTACTACTACTACTCCTTTTTCTTCTTCTTCTCTGCCAAGAATTCACAACTGACCTCAAACCCACAAGAGTAAACAAGAGAGACAGAGACAGGCAGAAAAAAGGAAAATACCTCTTGTATTTGAATACTATGTAAAAATTCTTTTAAAAAACTTTTCATTTAATTTTTCCAAAATTTAATTGTTTTTCATACTTACAGTTGAAAAAGTCTCAATGACTGAAACCGGTACTGAAATGTTTTTATAAAATTCTTTTAGCATTTTCTACCTTGACTTTTTTTCATATATATATATCAACTTGTGTGTTCCTTTTGAACCTTCTTCATATATTACATATATATATATATATATATTGTTTTGGGATTTGGTTTGTAAGATTCTTTATGTGAGTTCGTGTGTTGAAGCATTTTACCAGTGAGTGTGTTAAATTATAAGGCACTAAAAGAGAATGACTCTTCCCAGACACAACAGTATATATATATATATAAATAGTGAAGGTGCATGGTTCAGATATAGATACATTATATATTATATATTGCAAAATATAACACAGAGGGACAAGAAAATTTATAGGAAAAATTAAAAGACTTGCGAAAGTCTGATCTCTTCATCAGTTGTCAATTGAAAATCATTACAGTTTTAGCATTTGATATATAATTGCTTATCTTTATCATCTTTTAGCAAACCTAGAATATGAAGCAGAGCTAATCCCATGTTGCTGCTAATCTCAGTTCAGACCTGACTGAACAGATCTCTAAATGAAAAAGTTTCAACTTTAAGCAATTTATCTTTTTATCAGACATACATAGAGCATCTAGAAGTACATTATCCCCCTTTGTTTTTTTTTGTTTTTTTTTAAATGGTAGGGTGGTGTGATGCTATTTATAGCAGGTAGACCATATATACATAAAGCTTCTTTCATTAGCTTGTGTCTCCCTATTTTGATGGACAGATACACAATACAGCTTATGAATCAGTGTTGGTTTAAGATTAATGTTACTGCTCAGTAAAGGGTCCAACGTTCAGGTAGGTTCCTCCCAAGGCTCCTCCCTCACACCCCCTCTTTTTATTATCTTTGCTCTTTAAGCTGTCGCTAATGCTTTTTGTGATTGATTGTTTGTTGAAGCTTCAGTATCTAGACAACCGAATTATCATCATAGAACTAGTTATATATGGGCTGCAAGGAAAGAGGAAGATTGCGTGGTGGATGGTCTGTGAAGGAAAATTAACAAGATTAAGATATTTAGCAAAGCTAGGAATACGCAATTCCCAATAGTGTTATGTTGAATATTTTGTGAGTGTGCAGGAACTTTGTATGGTGTAGGAAGTGCATTTATTGTGTTTATAAATAGAACTGTGATATACATTACAATCAATATATCAAATGGGTTATGTGACTGATTGTATGAACTCTCATCAATTTCCATGAACAAGTGTTCCAGCTACGTGATCAAAGAAACTATCTACTCATTGAATAATTGTATAAGCGGTTGTATATTCCATAGATAGTTTTATCCCTTAATATAATTGTCAGTCAAAATCACTGTGATATCCTGTATCAAGGCTGATACTTTGTGTTACAAGTACTGTTCATCTGATGGGCTTCCAGACAGATTTCATCGACCTAATATCATCCCTAAAACTCGGATCATCTTATTGATTTTCAGACAGCTTTTGTCTATTCAATTTCACCCCTAAGGTTTGGATTATCTGAAGGGCTTCCAAATAATTTTCATCTAACCATTTTCATCCCTAAAACTTGGATCATCTAATGGGCTTCCTGGCAGTTTTCATCAACTGAATAACATTCCTAAGCCATGGATCAATCTGAAGCAAAAAGTAGAAGATATTTATCTAAGTTTCTGTGCAGTGGGATTGAACCTGGATCTTTGTGATTGTTAACTTCAATCACATAGTTATATGCCCTTACAGCATAAGTAACCAATGACTGCAGGCATAAAAAATCAGTCCAAATCTGTGGCTACATTTATCTACTTAATGCAGGAATGAAGCTATAATATACATGGTCTCCAGGCTAAATTTGACAGTTTGCATAAAAGGAAAAGGAAAACATAATATCCCATCTAAAAGTTAAAAAATCAAATAAATATCAACCAGATTATGGCTGGGAGATAACAGTTTACTCAAAGTAGCTGCCCTCAGCTTCTACCATGGCTTCAAGACAGCTCTGGAACTTGGTACATACACTCCTTGCTGTGTAGCTGGGAAGATCTTTGAACATTTCCTTGATCTTGGCCATCAGCTCAGTCTTGGTATTGTAACAGAACAGTCGGTATCTTTCTTAACCATGTCTCACACACAGTAATCCATGGAATTGCAATTAGAGGAATTAGAAGGTCAGAAATTGGAGCTGGTGAAGATGTACAAATTCTTTGACAACCTCTTCTGACTCTTTCCAGAGTTATGGCAAGGAGGCAAATTCTAATACCACACATGGCCTTCCAACAGCAAACTTCTCCAGCCAGAGTTTGACCACAGTCTCCAGCAGCTTCATTGAGCCTAAGACTGTATCCTGCAGTTCTTGGGATAAATTTCAACATGCAGGTACAGTCAGAAATGCCTGCTGTGTCCCTTTTAGCTGGCCACAACTTTGTAGTTTTCATTGCAGTTATCCACAACCTTTACAGTGTTCACAGAGTGTTGAACAGCATCCTTCATGTCAACATTTTGATACCTGGTGCAAATCATCAATACAGGTAAATCTTTTCCAATATTCAGATGGCTTCCAGTCCTCCATGTTAGCTAACGTTTTCTCAACTACAACTTTAATCTTTATAGTTTCTAGTGCCTTTACCTGTTCACCAATACATCAAGCTGTTCTTGAGAAAAAGTGACATAAAAATTTGTGTGCTGTGTTCTTGAGCAAGACACTTTATTTCACATTGCTCCAGTCTACTCAGCTGTAGAAATGGGTTGCGACGTCACTGGTGCCAAGCTGTATCAGCTTTTGCCTTTCCCTTGGACAACATTGGTAACATGGAGAGGGGAGATTGGTATGCATGAGTGACTTCTGGTCTTCCAAAATCTTGCTTGGACTTGTGCCATAAATGGAAACTTGTGCCATGGATGGGAAGCAATGTTTGTTTATATCAGGGGTGGGGAAACTATTTAGTGCAGCAAGCAAAAGTTTTTCAAAGAAAACGGTCTGCAGGCAGATAAGTTCTAACTCTTATATCTGTGTAAGTATAAGTAGCTTGCTTATGAACCACATGGTTCCGGGTTCAATCCCACTGCATGCCACCTTGGGCAAGTGTCTTCTACTATAGCCTCGGGCTGACCAAAGCCATGTGAGTGGATTTGGTAGACGGAAATTGAAAGAAGCCCGTCGTATATGTATGTATATATATATATATATATATATATGTGTGTGTGTGTGTGTGTGTGTGTGTTTGTATTTGTCCCCCCAAGATCGCTTGACAACCGATGCTGGTGTGTTTACATCCCTGTAACTTAGTGGTTCGGCAAAAGAGAACGATAGAATAAGTACTAGGCTTACAAAGAATAAGTCCTGGGGTCGATTTGCTTGACTAAAGGCAGTGATCCAGCATGGCCGCATTCAAAAGGACTGAAACAAGGAAAAGAGTATATCTATGTATAATTTGATATACATTAATAAAGATAAGTTTAACACTTTGAATTAATGTGTAACATCTTCATTAACACTGTCACTGAATTTAGGACGTTTATATTACTTATGAGATATTCTATATTTTTCAACTTGAGTGTAGTTAGATCTCAAGAGGGTGGTACAAGCCTAGCAATATCTCTCTCTCTTTTTACTCTTTTACTTGTTTCAGTCATTTGACTGCAGCCATGCTGGAGCACTGCCTTTAATCGAGCAACTCGACCCCGGGACTTATTCTTTTGTAAGCCCAGTACTTATTCTATTGGTCTCTTTTGCCAAACCGCTAGGTAACGGGAACATAAACACACCAGCATCAGTTGTCAAGCAATGCTAGGGGGACAAACACAGACACACAAACACACACACATACATATATATATATACATATATACAACGGGCTTCTTTCAGTTTCCGTCTACCAAATCTACTCACAAGGCTTTGGTCGGCCCGAGGCTATAGTAAAAGACACTTGCCCAAGGTGCCACGCAGTGGGACTGAACCCAGAACCATGTTGTTGGTAAACAAGCTACTTACCACACAGCCGCTTATAGTGAAAACAAATTTTCCTTTCAAATGGTAATTACCAGGCGATTTCTTTTTGAGTCTAACCATTTTAAATCATAGTGGATACATGATTTATGTCGCAAAAAGGCATACAAATATTGTACAAATTTTATAACTGAAAAATTTACTATATTTTGTACATATGAGTATATGAGCCAATGGGTACAATAACATGGGTTCACAGGCACAAGTGCACCCACAGATGGGACTTTCCCCACTCCTGGTTTATATCCTCATGAACTTGGTGATTCAGCAAAAAAAGCCCATGGAATAAGAATCAACCTTAAAAATAAATACTAGGGTTGATGTGTTTGACAAAACCCTTCTGGATAATGCCCCAGCATGGCCTCAATCCAATGGCTGAAACAAGTAGAAGGTGAAAGGTAAAGAATAAATGGATACAATAATTTTGTCTTGGAATTATTTTTGTCATTTATATTGAAATATGATGATTTAGAAATAAAAATTTCAAATTATGTTTAGTGTTGTGTTTTGTCTGACAATGACAAGTATGATGATGAATTTAATATTGTTGTATTGAGTTGTGATGTAATTACTTTATGATAAATCTACCAGGTAACAAAATGAAATTGCAGACGATATATTTACCACGATGTAATTTCCCATGATAAATTCAGAGTGAGCTACCAAATATATTGGATCTCTTACCACTAACCTTCCGGAACTAATATACGCAATAAATTTACTCTATCCCAGGTATTGGATTCTTTTCAATTTGGGTGTAAATATATTTTGTGAATAGAAATACTTGCAAACACAATCCCCTGATGACATATAGAAATATAACATACATACCTACATACATCTATAGATATGTGTGTGTGCGTGTGTGTATATACAGGGTGTGTATACAGGGTGTGATAAGTCATCTTATAGTTTTAGTTTTATGCATGTGCATTTTTTTTTTATTTTGTCAACTACACAGTATAGTAGGGTCAGTTGGGGACTGTCTGTGAGAAAAACAGCACCATCACGCAATTCACTCAGAAAAGTCCAGTCATGGCTGTCAGAAACTTCTGCGACCACATCACCCCTAACATCTGGCCACCTAACTCCCCAGGCAGCAAGCCCCTTGATTATTATGTATGGGGTGCAGTTCAGTGAAAGACCAACAAAATTCCTTGTAACAGCAAAGATGAACCAAAAGTAAAAATTATGGCAGTATTCACCAACTTAGATAAGGAGACCGTCCAGAAGAGTTGTAGGAGATTCCAAAGTCGTCTGGAGGCTGTGGTTGAAGCCAATGGCGATTTTATTGAATAAATTCACTCTATAGTATTTCAAGATATTTTTATATAATTTTGGTAAATATATCTGTTAAAATAAGATGTCTGTGTTATTTTCAGTTATACGTAATGTAGATGACAGTTAATTCACTGCACCTTGTATATACATACATATATATATATATATATATATATATATATATATATATATGTATACACATATTGGCGTTAGGAAGGGCATCCAGCCGTAGAAACACTGCCAGATCTGACTGGGCCTGATGAAGCCTTCCAGCTTCACAGACCCCAGTTGAACCGTCCAACCCATGCTAGCATGGAGAACGGACGCTAAATGATGATGATGATGATGATGATGACATACATACATATATATACATACATACATACATATATATATATATATATATATACTCTTTTACTTGTTTCAGTCATTTACTGTGGCCATGCTGGAGCACCGCCTTTAGTCAAACAAATCAACCCCAGAACTTATTCTTTGTAACCCTAGTACTTATTCTATCGGTCTCTTTTGCCAGACCGCTGTTACACAGACGTAAACACACCAGCAGCGGTTATCAAGCAATGTTTAGGGGACAAACACAGACATACATACACATACACACACACATACATATATATATATATATACACATATTGGCGTTAGGAAGGGCATCCAGCCGTAGAAACACTGCCAGATCTGACTGGGCCTGATGAAGCCTTCCAGCTTCACAGACCCCAGTTGAACCGTCCAACCCATGCTAGCATGGAGAACGGACGCTAAATGATGATGATGATGATGATGATGATGACATACATACATATATATACATACATACATACATATATATATATATATATATATACTCTTTTACTTGTTTCAGTCATTTACTGTGGCCATGCTGGAGCACCGCCTTTAGTCAAACAAATCAACCCCAGAACTTATTCTTTGTAACCCTAGTACTTATTCTATCGGTCTCTTTTGCCAGACCGCTGTTACACAGACGTAAACACACCAGCAGCGGTTATCAAGCAATGTTTAGGGGACAAACACAGACATACATACACATACACACACACATACATATATATATATATATACATATATACGACAGGCTTCTTTCAGTTTCCATCTACCAAATCCACTCACAAGGCTTTGGTCAGCCCGAAGCTATAGTAGAAGACACTTGCCCAAAGTGTTACGCAGTGGGACTGAACTCAGAACCATGTGGTTCGTAAGCAAGCTACTTACCACACAACCACTTCTATGCCTGTATGTATATATATATACATATATATATATATATACACACATACATATATATATTTATGTGTATGTGTGTGTATATATATATATATATATACATATATATATATATGTAAGAGAACTTTCCGTTTCGCGACCGTTGCCAGCACCGCCCCGTTTCGTGTCCGTTGCCAGCCTCGCCTGGCCCTCGTGCCGGTGGCACATAAAAAGCACCATCTGTTCGTGGCCGTTTGCCAGCTCTGTCTGGCACCAGTGCGGGTGGCACGTAAAAAGCACCCACTACACTCACGGAGTGGTTGGCGTTAGGAAGGGCATCCAGCCGTAGAAACACTGCGAGATTTGACTGGGCCTGATGAAGCCTTCTGGCTTCACAGACCCCAGTAGAACCGTCCAACCCATGCTAGCATGGAAAACGGACGCTAAACGATGATGATGATGATGATGATGATATATATATATATATATATATATATATATATATATATATATATATATATATGTATATATATATGTATAATATATGTATATATATATATTATATATATATATATATATATATATATATATATATTATATATATATATATATATATAATATAAATAAATATAAGAGAGTGGTCACTATATGGCTCACTCTAGCACCAGTAATCCAAAAGGTTTCAAACACGCAAAATACATGTTCCCATGAAAGTCAGTACGATTGTTAGCTCACACGGACAGGGCAATAAAAAATAACAAAAATACAGATTATTTTGGGACAATTGTTCGCTATTAAGAATTAAATGTAATTTTACTTACAAAAAAAAAACTCCATTTGTAGCTCGTCAGCCAAAACTATCGGATGAAATCCACTCAATCACAGGCCAGATTTTACCATAACGATAAATACGCGTGTGGTTCAATTGATTACATCCGACGTTATAATTCAAATGCCCCAACTAACAGCGCGCCAAAAATTTCACGGAAAACAAAATACAGCATTTAGAAATAAATGCAGCATAATTATAATTAATTAATAAGGGTGAGAGAATTAGATACTAATTTAATAGTAATCCATTCAACACAAGGCCTAGTGCTCCGAGAAACCGATTATTATAATATTTTATAACGTATTATAATATTTTTACAAAATAAATATAAGAGAGAGGGTCACTATAGGGCTACTCTAGCACCAGTTAATCCAAAGGTTTCAACCACGAAAAACATGTTTCCATGAAGTCAGTACGATGTTAGCTCACACGGACAGGGCAAATAAAAAATAACAAAAATACAGATTATTTTGGGACAATTGTTTCGCTATTAATGAATTAAATGTAATTTTACTTACAAAAAAACTCCATTTGTAGCTCGTCAGCCAAAACTATCTGGATGAAATCCACTCAATCACACGCCAGATTTTACCATAACCGATAAATACGCGTGTGTTCAATTGATTACATCCGACACTTTCTAATTCAATGCCCCAACTAACAGCGCGCCAAACTTTGGATGTAATCCAAACGCGTCGGATGTAATCAATTGAACCACACGCGTATTTATCGTTATGGTAAAATCTGGCGTGTGATTGAGTGGATTTCATCCAGATAGTTTTGGCTGACGAGCTACAAATGGAGTTTTTTTTGTAAGTAAAATTACATTTAATTCATTAATAGCGAAACAATTGTCCCAAAATAATCTGTATTTTTGTTATTTTTTATTTGCCCTGTCCGTGTGAGCTAACAATCGTACTTACTTTCATGGGAAACATGTATTTTCGTGGTTGAAACCTCTTGGATTAACTGGTGCTAGAGTGAGCCATATAGTGACCACTCTCTTATATTTATTTTGTAAAAATATTATAATACGTTATAAAAAATATTATAATAATCCAGGTTTCTCGGAGCACTAGGCCACTTGGTGTTGAATGGATATACTATTAAATTAGTATCTATTCTCTCACCCTTATTAATTTAATTATAATTATGCTGCATTTATTTCTAAATGCTGTATTTGTTTTCCGTGAAAGTTTGGCGCGCTGTTAGTTGGGGCATTTGAATTATAACGTCGGATGTAATCAATTGAACCACACGCGTATTTATCGTTATGGTAAAATCTGGCGTTTGATTGAGTGGATTTCATCCAGATAGTTTTGGCTGACGAGCTCAAATGGAGTTTTTTTTGTAAGTAAAATTACATTTAATTCATTAATAGCGAAACATTGTCCCAAAATAATCTGTATTTTTGTTATTTTTTATTTGCCTGTCCTGTGAGCTAACAATCGTACTGACTTTCATGGGAAACATGTATTTTCGTGGTTGAAACCTTTTGGATTAACTGGTGCTAGAGTGAGCCATATAGTGACCACTCTCTTATATTTATTTTGTAAAAAATTATAAATACGTTATAAAATATTATAATAATCCAGGTTCTCGGAGCACTAGGCCACTTGTGTTTGAATGGATATACTATTAAATTAGTATCTAATTCTCTCACCCTTATTAATTAATTATAATTATGCTGCATTTATTTCTAAATGCTGTATTTGTTTTCCGTGAAAGCTTGGCGCGCTGTTAGTTGGGGCATTTGAATTATACGTCGGATGTAATCAATTGAACCACACGCGCGTATTTATCGTTTGGTAAATCTGGCGTGTGATTGAGTGGATTTCATCCAGATAGTTTTGGCTGACGAGCTACAAATGGAGTTTTTTTTGTAAGTAAAATTACATTTATAATTCATTAATAGCGAAACATTGTCCCAAAATAATCTGTATTTTTTTTTGTTATTTTTTATTTGCCCTGTCCGTGTGAGCTAACAATCGTACTGACTTTCATGGAAACATGTATTTTCGTGGTTGAACCTTTGGATTAACTGGTGCTAGAGTGAGCCATATAGTGACCACTCTCTTATATTTATTTTGTAAAAATATTATAATACGTTATAAAATATTATAATAATCCAGGTTTCTCGGAGCACTAGGCCACTTGGTGTTGAATGGATATACTATTAAATTAGTATCTAATTCTCTCACCCTTATATAATTAATTATAATTATGGCATTTATTTCTAAATGCTGTATTTGTTTTCCGTGAAAGCTTGGCGCGCTGTTAGTTGGGGCATTTGAATTATAACGTCGGATGTAATCAATTGAACCACACGCGTATTTATCGTTATGGTAAAATCTGGCGTGTGATTGATTGGATTTCATCAGATAGTTTTGGCTGACGAGCTACAAATGGAGTTTTTTTTGTAAGTAAAATCATTACATTATACATTTAATAAAAACATACGAATTGTCCCAAAATAATCTTATTTTTGTTATTTTTTATTTGCCCTGTCCGTGTGAGCTAACAATCGTACTGACTTTCATGGGAAACATGTATTTTCGTTTCGGTGGTGAAACCTTTTGGATTAACTGGTGCTAGAGTGAGCCATATAGTGACCACTCTCTATATTATTTTGTAAAAATATTATAATACGTATAAAATATTATAATAATCCAGGTTTCTCGGAGCACTAGGCCACTTGGTGTTGAATGGATATACTATTAAATTAGTATCTAATTCTCTCACCCTTATTAATTAATTATATATATATATATATATATATATATGCATATAAATATATATATAATTGTTAAAGAGGAAATCTTCAATGGCTCCATAACTCCATCTCGGCTATAACCTTGAAGCCTTAGTAATCCATTACAGCAATTACCTAGCATAGCTCATCACTTAGATCACCTGTGAACTAAACCCCTATATTTTTGTGTGTGTGTGTGTGTGTATATATATATATATATATATATTATGTGAAGGCGCGTGGCTTAGTGGTTAGGGCATTCGGCTCATGATCGTAAGGTTGTGAGTTAGATTCCCGGCGGCGCGTTGTGTCCTTGAGCAAGACACTTTATTTCACGTTGCTCCAGTCCACTCAGCTGGCAAGAATGAGTTGTACTTGTATTTCAAAGGGTCAGCCTTGTCACTCTCTGTGTCACGCTGATTATCCCCGAGAACTACGTTAAGGGTACACGTGTCTGTGGAATGCTCAGCCATTTGCACGTTAATTTCACGAGCAAGCTGTTCCGTTGATCGTATCAGCTGGGACCCTCGTCGTCGTAACCGGCGGAGTCTTTTTAATATATATATATATATATATATATATACACACATACATACATACATGCATGCATAATTAAGGAGAAAATCAATTACTGATCTTATCAGTGGTCAGCTTGTAAAACATACTATCTGTGTCCTTATATATATATACATGTGTGTGTGTGTGAATGTATGTATCTATATCAATCTTTATAACTTGGATGTACTTTAAGAATTCCATAAACTGAGCCATTCTTTGTAGAAAGCATCTCATATTGATGTATAGTGATAAAAAACACAGAATATCAGCAGTAATCAAAAACTGTCCAGCACTAGCAGTGAAACTGCTAGATCACATAATTTCAGCCTGCTTGCCCTTCATCAGAGGCAGATATCTTCTATCACCATCTGCTAGCCACATTTTGCTAATACTTATTTATAGAAAAACAGTGACCAATCACTAGTGTTGTAAATAGCTGACAGGTGGGGTAAAACTTAGTTATTAGTGAAGGAAGCAGTATTACCAAATAGCAATCTTTATATCAGATGTAACTGGGATGTAGTTTAAGAATGCCATAAACTGCAGTATTTATCCTGGAGAAGCATCTCACATGGACATGTAGTATTTAAACAC
This sequence comes from Octopus sinensis, assembly GCF_006345805.1. NCBI lineage: Eukaryota > Metazoa > Mollusca > Cephalopoda > Octopoda > Octopodidae > Octopus > Octopus sinensis. The sequence goes on along the minus strand of NC_042999.1, from coordinate 44,980,886 downwards.
ACAAAATATTAGTAGAGGATAAAAAATGTCCAGCACCAGCTGTAGAACTGCTGGATCACATGATTTCAGCATGTTTACACTTTATCAGCAGTAGGTACATGCAGTCACCATCTGCTAACCAAATTTTGTTCATACTGATAAACACTTTGACTAAGTATATAGTGTACATACATGCAGACAAGAATTTCAAATTAGTATTCAATACCAATTGTTATTTATGGTTATTTATACACTTTGTATCCATGTGATGATCAAGAGAGTAAAATTTGAATAACTAGATGTGTGAGTCTGTCATAACTGTGTGTGTGCGCGTGCACTTGTGTGTGTGTGGGGGGGCGTGTGTGCATGTGTGTGTGGGGGGGTGCTCATATGTGTGCATATATAGCAGAGTAGACAGGAAACCAGACAATCAGCCTATATAACTGAATAATGCATTGTGTCCATGACCAAAACACTTGGCTTTAATGGGTCTCATCCATTTAACTGAAAATTGCTATTGCAATATCACTTTGTCTTGTTGTGACCTCTAAATTTAGACCACTTAGCATTGTTATTTTGCCTAATCCTAACCCTCCTGTGAGCCAATCTTAGAAATGAGGTAAGCAAACAAGGGCATCTGCATGTGGTCACTCAGTTTGTTAGAAATAGCAACCAAATCTCTTTCAAATCATGCCTAATCATCTAAAAAATAAAAGGTTCAAGTGTGGTTGTGTGGCAAGAAGCTTGCTTCTCACCCATATAGTTCCAGGTTCAGTTCCACTGCATGGCACCTTGGGCAAGTGTCTTCTATTATTGCCCCAGGCCAACTAAAGCCTTGTGGGTGGATTTGGTGAATGGAAACTGAAAGAAACCCATTGTATCAGGTTAGTTCTGTCCGACTTTACCTTTTTTAAAATTGAATGAAATTTAATAGTATTTTAGAATGTCTAAAGGAATTAAAAATTATTTTTTATGCATCACAGAAGAGCAAAGAGCTTGGTTGGGAAAAAATTCCTCGTCCACCTTATTCTCATGACCTTGCTCCTTCAGACTACCATTTGTTTCGTAGTTTACAGAATCATTTGTGGGACATAACTTTCGCAAGCCAGGGAGAGATTGAAACTAATATTTCAGAGTTCTTCACTTTGAAACCAAAAGAGTTTTACATTGATGGGATTAAAAAGCTTGTAAATAGATGGAAGGAAGTCATAGATAATCAGGGAAAGTACAATGATGATTAAATTTCAATTAAATATCGCATTTGATCACTTGTTTTCTTTATTCAAAATTTGGACAAAACTTATGGGATGACCTGATTAGGTTATCCCCCCCAAAATGCGGTTTTTTTATACTTCTTTTAATTTTTAAGATTAAAATAAACTAAGTTCTTTTTTAATCTAAAATATACTCTCCTTCATTTTCTACAATGGTCTTCCATCTATCTGGTAGACTTCCAGGGCCGCTCTTCTAAAATTCACTTGTCCATGACGAAAAATACTCCTCCAGTACTGTTCTAACCTCGTCTAGAGAATTCGTATCTTTTCCATCCAAATGATTTTGAAGACTGCAGAATAAATGATAATGAGATGGGGCAATATCTGGTGAATATGGTAGATGGGGCATTGTTTCCCATACAAACTGCTCCAGCCTTTGAAATATCCTCGCTGTATGTGGCTGAGCATTATCTTGATGGAAGAACACCCTTTGTCTTGAAACCAAAGATGGTCATTTTCCGATGGCCCACAGGTGTCAATGAATCGTTGTATGAGCAAATCCAAGCTTCTCTGCTAGTCTGTCAACAGTTATGATGGGTTTTTGTCCCACCAGGGTTTGCAGGACCTCCTCATCAAGCTCTACAGATCTTCCAAGATGAGGCTCATCTTCTTGGGTGTAGTTTCCTATTCGGAATTTCTGGCTTATTGTTTGATCCCTATATACTGCATTAATATTCCTTACACTTTTTGCCTTTATTAAACTCATAAAGCAATATATGCCGAATATGTTCCTTTGTTACTTCCATTATAGCTTTAAAAAAATAACTGTTAAAACTTGCACTAAGATTAAGGACAATTTAAAATTACTACCTGCTTGATGAAGGTAGTTTATCCCATCCCCCTCCTACCTTCAGTTCATGCAATTGAAAAAAAACACATTATTTATGGGATGACCCAATATATGTATATATTTATATGTGTGTGTCTTTGTGTCTGTGTTTGCTCCCTTACCATCACTTGACAACCGATGTTGGTGTGTTTATATCTCCGTAACTTAATGGTTCAGCAAAAAAGACTGAGAGAATAAGTTCTAGGCTTACAAAGAATAAGTCCTGAGGTTAATTTCTTCAATTAAAAAAAGCCTCTAAAGCGGTGTTCCAGCATGGATGCAGTCAAATGAATGAAACAAGTAAAAGGCTAAAAGAACACATTAGGATATATACTCCTATATAAATATACCTTAATGAATGACAACTTGGTCATGGTTGGAACACCTTTGATCATAAGTTGTGTTGATTAGGGGTAATATTAGGCTAAGTAAATTGGCAAATTATGAGTCCTACATAGCTGATTTGCATCCAGATTCACTGTTGAAAGACAACATCCAATAACTGAATGTCTAACAGAAAAATGTATCGAAAATTATTTTATATTTGTATGGTTTATCTTTTATCTTTCATCATTGACTGTGTCCATGCTGGGGCAATACTTAGAAGGGTTTACTTGAACAAATGAACCCCAGCACTTGTTTTTTTTTTATTTCTGTTTTTTTTTATAAAGTCATACTTTATCCTGTTGACCTCTTTTGCCAAACTGATAAGTTATGGAGATGTAAACAAACCAATGCTGGTTATCAAGTGGGAAGAACAAATGCAAACACATACTCACATATACAAAGGGGTGGTGAAAGGTTCTTGATTTTAAGGGTATCACAAAAGGCCCTATTGTAGGCCCAACCTTTCATATTCTTTTACAGAGCTTAGAAAAACTGAAAGGTACCCCTACAATAAGTGTGCGAATCTGAGAGGGGAATATGTTGAATAAAATCATAATTAACTGATCCTCTTGTATTTTCTTTTACCCAAAGCCAGAAACTTTTCAGTAGTCCCCTCATATGCACAATGGGCCTTTTTAAGTTTCCATTTATTAAATCCACAAGGCTTTAGTCAACCTGGGATTATAGTAGAAGACTCCAGCCCAAAGTACTACACTGTGGGGTTGAACCCAGAACCATGTAGTTGAGAAGCAAACTTCTTACCACACAGCCTCTAAGGGAAGGCAGTGTCCATGACGATTTATGCCCCCCACTGAGACTGGTGAGAGAGGGGCTGAAAGTTGTCCCCAGACTGGAAGCCTGACCCAAATGTTTGCAACAGAATGGAACCCTCTAAAGGTACTCATGGGGTCAGGTGGTGGTGTTAAACTGGGCAGCAGGTTAAATCTACCATAATAGCCAGGATTTGAACTCAGAACACAAAGAGCCTGAGCAAACAGTGAAAAGCACCCATTCTGACATTCTTATAGTTCCATCAAACCAATGCATTAGATTGATACTCATTTATCAACCCTGAAAGGCTAAAAGCTAAAGCTGACCTTAATAGGATTTGAACTCACAGTGCAGAGAGTTGAAATCAATATTTCAAAGCATTCTGTCCATAGCTCTAATGACCCAACCAATTCATCACATTATTTTAAATGCTTGTTTTCTTTGCCTGTTATAACAACTTAGATTGTTATCTAATTGATTAAATCATTTTATAAACTTCTATAATTATTCTTGAATTTAAGATTATTTTAGTTTTCATCTTTTTTTTTTCCAGCTTATTTTGAAAATGTGACTAGAATTTCTCTGAATGGATTTTTTTTTCTTTGATAGCAAGTATTTGCTGTGGAAGCAAAAAAGTTTTGTACAAAATTAAATTTTGTATCTAATATTGATTTCTAAAAGAAGTACAAGGTTTCAAATTTGGGTTATTAAATCTTATTAGCACACTTTAAATAGAAATAAATTCTTTTTTCTTTTCATGAATAGAAAAAAAAATGCCTTCGCTTTTTCAGTTCTTTTAATATAATTGTTTTTAAACTCATTCACTTGATTCAAAAGTCTTTGCAATAAAATATGTTGGAAGGTTGCTCTTTTTTTATTAGAATTTTCTCTGTACATTTATCTATCACTTTACTCTCTTTTCTCTTTTACTTCTTTCAGTCATTTGACTGTGGTCATGCTGGAGCACCGCCTTTAGTTGAACAAATCGACCCCAGGACTTATTCTTTGTAAGCTTAGTACTTATTCTATCGGTCTCTTTTGCCAAACCGCTAAGTTACGGGAATGTAAACACACCAGCATTGGTTGTCAAGCAATGTTGGTGGGACAAACACAGACACACAAACATATACACAAACAAACATATATATATAGAGAGAGATATATATACGATGGGCTTCTTTCAGTTTCCATCTACCAAATCCATTCACAAGGCTTTGGTCAGCCCAAGGCTTTAGTAGAAGACACTTGCCCAAGGTGCCATGCAGTGGGACTGAACCTAGAACCATGTGGTTGGTAAGCAAGCTACTTACCACACAGCCACTCCTATCTGTCCATCTATCACATGTTCATCATCATCCTCATCATCATTTAGCATCTACTTTCCATGCTGGCATGGGTAAGACAGTTTGGCTGGAACTACAGAGAGACATCTGTACCAGGTTCTAGTTTGATTTGACTTAATTTCTACAGCTAGGTGCCCTTCCTAATGCCAACCACTCCAAGAGTGCAGTGGGTCCAGTCCATCGCAACAACTTAGATTGCTCAAGAACACAATGCATGGCCCAGTCCAGGAATCGAAATTACAATCTTATGATCACAAGTCCAACACCCTAACCACTAAGCCACGCACCTCCACTACCTCCTCCATAAGGTCCTAACAGAAGCAACAGTCATTATACTTTCTGGCTGGATTCCCAAGCATGGCCAACTGAAACTACAACCTTCTCATACTTAGACTACCCCTAGGTCTGCTGTCTGCTGACTTAGCATGAAGAAACTGTCTTGTGATACTTTCCTGTGGCATTCTAACTACATGTTCATAGAGAGAAGGGAAGACAATGCCCAAAACAGTACCACCTGGTACCTTAGCTGTCAGGTAGTGGAGGCATGTAGCTTAGTGGTTAGAGTGTTGGACTCGTGATTGTAAGATTGTGATTTCGATATCTGAACTGGGTAATGCATTGTGTTCTTGAGCAAAACACTTCATTTTGCGTTGCTCCAGTCCACTCAACTGGCAAAAATGAGTAATCCTGTGACAGACCAGCGTCCTATCCAGGTGGGGAATTTGTAAAGCTTAGAAACTGAGAAACTGCCCTTTATCAATTGATATGACTTGAGAAGGTAACCTTTTTCTTTTCTTTAGCTGTTAGGTGGTGGTGTTTGCCTGGAAAAAGGATTAAGTTGAATTCTGGGCACAAAGAAACAGAACAAACACTATGAGGCATGTGGTTTATCATTCTTTCAGTTCTGCCAATCCATCATTCAGTTATTGGTAATTTTTTATTGGGGCCTTCGCTGGATTTGAACTCAGATGACCAAGAGTTGGAATAGATACTGCAAGACATTCTGTCCAACATTCTAATGACTCTTCAGACTTACTGCCAGCAAAAATGTGAATTTAATCAATATTTTCATTGAATTATTGGTGCAGATGTGTCTGTATGGTGAGGAGTTTCTTTCACAACCACATGGTTTCAAGTTTAGTCGACTTCACGACACCTTGGACAAGTATTTTCTACTATAGCCCAGTGAATGGGCTTGTGAATGGATTTGGTTGATGGAAACAAAAAGAAGCCTGTCGTGTGTGTGTGTGTGTGTGTGTGCATGTGTGCGTGTGTGTGAGTGTGTGTGTTACTGTCTCTTTGTCTTGACATCATGTGATAGTTGTAAGTGAGCATTACTGTCTTGCAGGTGGTGTCTTTCATGTCCAATCTTCTGTGAAAACATGTCTGACCATGGGGAAATATTACCTTGCTTGGGAACAGGTGAAGGCTGGTGACAGGAAATGCATCATGTTATAAGAAAATTCACCACAACGAATTCCATCTGATCCATGCAAGTATAGAAAAGAAGCTGCTAAAACAATGTTGATGTTGAATTTGCATATGCTAGATAAGAGAAGGATGTCGGGGATCCTCAAGATGTCTCTTGAACTTTCTAACACTGATTTACCATTCCCACTAAAAAGATTGCAATTTCCATAAGGCCTGTTTTTGTTAGGTCAATAAATAAGAGTCAAGGACAAAGTTTTAAGCAGGTGCATCTTGAATTATTTGACTTCAGTGTTCATACATAGATGATTATTAGCAGAGTTAGTGATCCAACTGAGAATATTTACAGATCATAAAAAATTTGACCACAGAAATGGACATCATGATAATGAATATAGAACATTGACAAGGAACAATGCTAATGGAAAATTCATCTAAATCGAGGAATTTCACCTCCTGGGCCATAGACCAATACCAGTCTGTAGGTCATTACTGGGCCACACAGAAAGAATAAATTTTGAAATTCTTTTTCTATTTTATTGACTATTTCAGTTTCCATGGAATTTTTGCATTATATATGCATTATATATGTAATATATATGTATTATATAAGTAATAATTAAATTATGGTGGAGTGGTTGGCGTTAGGAAGGGCATCCAGCCGTAGAAACACTGCCAGATCTGACTGGGCCTGATGAAGCCTTCCAGCTTCACAGACCCCAGTTGAACCGTCCAACCCATGCTAGCATGGAGAACAGACGCTAAATGATGATGATGATGATGATGATGATGTTCTTCGTTGTGTTTTGTTATGCACATGATCCCCCTGGTCCATGAAAAATCTGTCTTGCATGAAACCAGTCCTTGGTGCATAAAAGTTTGAGGATCACTTATCTAAGTAAACATAAGTATTGTAAAATGTATATACTGAGTTTGCAGATTATTTATTTCAATAATTTATTTCACTAATTTATTTCAATAATTTATCCAACTGAAAACCACCTTAAATGAAAATGAAAATAGAGGTAATGTAAATTAACTTCCTAATTCTTTCAAAAATTCTTTGTTTTTGCTTTTAAACTGAATATATTGCATATTAAAGGAAGCATTTTAAAATGGACAAACAATGTAAATTAAAAATTTTACCTTTTTGCCATCAGCAAAAGAGACAAGTATCAAACAAGTATTACAGTAATTAGAAGAGTGAAGAGTATTGTTCTTACAATATTTAGCTTTTGCATTCATTGTATTTTCATCAATGAAGTATTCTATGAAAAGTGGATTATGTATTCATTATTTTCACATTGCTTGAATCAATTTGAAAATAAACCCTCAAACAAATAATGAAAGGTGAAAAAGATTAAAACAACTGAATTTAAGATAGGAAACAGTGTTGTTAGTCTTCCTGGTGCCTTAAACAACAAACTTTATAATTAAATAGCACAGTACAGAAGTAAGATAATAATTTTGGTAACCCATCTCACTGATGTAGACACAGTAATACATATATAAAGGAATATAGATGTTCAAACTTGCAAGCTGCTCGGTGTTTCTGGAAACTTCAATATCAATGGAGATGTAGATAATGCTACACTTCCTAAACAAGGAGAGTGGCCACAGTCTCGAATTTGAATTGATTTCACAACTAAGCACATATTGTGACTCTGAAGCAACATCTTCAGCAGAGGAAAGATACTAATAGTAACTCTCTTGCATAAGTTTGTAACCATGGAAACAACAGCATAATTAGGATAGCCAATGAACTTGAGGAGAGGTAAGAAATAAAAATTGATACAGATCTCTCCCCCAAAGATCATTGGTAAATTCTGTTTGTCAAAAGAACAAAGTATAAAACAGGGGCCAATTCACTGAGAAAATAGTCCATGGGTACCTGACACAAAAAAACGCAAACCATAGAAGGAATTGATCACCAACAAGCTTGTAACATATCACTTTGAAGGCTACTCCCAATTCAAGAACAAGAGATCCCTACCAGGTACCTGCAGCATGAAATGCAGAAAAACATTGGCAGACAACAAAGGTAGTCTGTGCAAATCCAAGACTGATGACATCAACCACATTGCTGCCAACTGCAAGAGAATATCTTCCTGATATTATCTTCCCATGAACCATAATACAGGAGCTAGAATGGTCAGGAGCAAGATGACATAAAAAAAAAGCATACACATGGATAATGTTGACTATATTGAAACTGATAGATAAAAAGAATATTAGTGGAACTGAAAAATTAAAAGAGCATATGGCGTAGTGGTTAAGAGCGCGAGCTACTAACTCCAAGATTCTGAGTTCAATTCCAGGCAGTGACCTGAATAATAATAATAATAATAATAATAACATCGAAAAATACCTCAGGAATGAGAACCCAGGTTCAAAATTTCCCCAAGACACCTGATGAAGGCAGGAGGGTATATCAGCCGAAGCATTGTGTTAACAACAAACAAGATGAGGACAAATATCCGTCAATTGTAAATAATGTAAATAATGTACATTAACCCTTTCGATATAAACCTGACTAAAACCGCCTCTGGCTCTGTAGTACAAATGTTTTGTTTTAATAAGTTTCAAATTAAAATCTTCCACCAAACTTAAGTTACAATTTATGTTCGTAACACTAGCTTAATGATAGCTAAGTTATTTTACGAAATTCTTTGTTATATTTAAAATTAATTGGAAGAAACACAGTGCACCTCAAAATAAATACAGTAATGAAAGGGTTAAAACAGTCAGCCAGATATTGTTGTGTGGGACCGCAGGGAAAAGATATGGCCTGTTATAGAAATCAGCTGCTCCCTTGGACATCAAAGAAGAAAAATAAAGGAGATAGAGGACATCTATGAACCATTGATAAGCTGTTTGCAAATTCAATCCCCAAGATACACTCTCAGCTTCATATCTGTTGCTATTGGAGCAACAGGATACGCACCAATCCATCAGTAGTAAAATATGGTTGAACTTAGGATGTTGGGGAGAGAACACAACTCCTTAATTCATATACGACAAATGGTTGCAATGCCTGGTGCTATAAAAATCTGCAAGATGTTGTTAAGATTATAAAGGATGATGAACAAAACAAGATGCATTTTCTTCACAAACTTGGTGTCAAGCAAGTGGTTGGTCAAAATTAACTCTAAATTAAAAACAGAAAAAGAACACTCATACATATACATGTATATATATATGTGTATAATATGAATGTATGTATTCTTACTTATATATATATATATATATATATATAATATATATATACACACACATATATATATATATATATGATATACATACATATATATACATACCTACATATATATATATATATATATATATATATATATATATATTTATACATACATACATACATACATACATACATACATATATATATATATATAGCAAATTATTAATGTAAAACAAACACATGAATCAGTAGTTAGTTCCTATCTTAATTAGAAACGTGTGAAAGAATGCTAAAAATACAATTTGAAGATTTTTTTTTTTAAAAGTGTCTGCCATTCATTCAAAATTGGAATATTATTCTATGTGCATGATATTCTGAGAAAGGACAATGGTATTAATTTTGCATCATGATTATATGATTTTATTGCTTAAATCACAGGAACTTAACAATTTTTTTTTTTATTATTCAGATGCATGTGGTTTGTTGTTTAGGTTTATTATTGATTTTTGTAATTTGCCATAACTATAATTATCAGGTATTATTAGAGGACCAACTTGTCAAAGAATATGTTTGTGTTCCTCAAATTGCTAAAAATTATTTTCATTACTCTTAATTGAAAAGGTCATGCGCTCTCTTTCTCTCTTTCGGTCTTTCTAATTTCTTTCTTCCTCTTAACAGTTTCTTCATGTCTTGGTTTGAAAGCTTCTGTCATACACTTGGGAATAGGAAAGTTCACCCCATGCTGAGATGAGATTTTTTTTTTTTTTCAATATTTTTTCACACAATAATAAACAGGTTGATTATAGCTTTTCGTGACAAAACTATGCATAGCTCCTAGTCAAGCTCATTACAGAGTTGACAAAAAATATTCTGGTTTGCTATTGGTGTTGTTAGTGTTGGCACCAAAATATTTTGTAGAAAACCTGTTTCATTTTGATAAGAAACAAAACAGAAATAAACATAACTGAAATACAAATATCATTTTTTATTTTCATCTTTAGTTTATTTAATTTTTTTTTTTTTGTTTACTTAAGAAATTAATTATGGCTTAGACAACTAATTTATATACATGTGTGTGTGTGTGTATGCATGTATTATGAATGTACCTATATGTATGTGTGCATATATGTATGTATGTATATATTATGCTTGCATGCATGCATGCATGTATGTATGTATGTATGTATGTATGTATGTATGTATGTATGTATGTATGTATGTATGTATGTATGTATGTATGTAAGTATATATATATATATCAGTATTTATGTATTTATGTATGTGCGTATGTAATTGAAAAAATATTTCTAAAAAGAACACAAAAATATATTAATTTTTTAATTTTATGTTAATCAAACTCAGCATGCTTTCTTCAAACATGAAATATTCAGATAAAATATTTTAAAAATTTGAATTATCCTTTTCTCTTTCTTTCTTTGTTTTTTTTTTTCTTTTCTTCAAAAAGTTTTGTTTTGTTTTTTTTTTTGTAACATATATATTTCATGAACTTTCTGAAAATAACTGTTATTTGTAATGTTATTGAATAAAATGTCATGAAGGATATTTGTAATGAAAATTAGAAACCGTATTTGGGATTTTCTGTGTGACTAGACAGGTGAATGAGAAATTGAATTTGTATCATTTGCTGAATCATATTAAAATTGATTTCTGTAAAAAAAAAATAATTCCTTCTTCCAATAACAAATTGGAGAGAGGAGAAATTATCATAGGTGAAAAGACAAAGTGGTCAGGCATGGTAAACTAACTATCAGACATGCTGTGTAAAATATTAGGTGTTAATGATAAATTATCTATTGCTTATATTGAAACAGAGCAATATATTTGTATGTGAGTGTTTTAGACACTTGAATTGATCCCAATATATGATCTACTAATATAATTAGTACGGTGTCGCCAGCTCTCTCTTTCTCTCCCTTTCACACTCTCTCCGTTTCAGTGACATGCACATCAAAAGCAATTAGTTACTATGGTAATTTCACTATATCTGCATTTCATGTAGTTAGCTTCTTACTGAGTAGAAATGAATGTAACTGTCCATATATATAGAAATGTCTGGCTACTATGATTTCAGAACATCCTCCTCCACTGCTAATTAGATTTCCTAGGTAACAGAAGCTATCAACTACTATGGAGTCTTCAGAGCATTGCAAGGAATTTATTTTATTGATGCCCTGGGAGTTTGCTACTCTTCTACATCTGCCACAAGCAAAGTCTTTATTCACTATAATGCTGTGCTATAGTGAGACATGGCAACTGAATGTAGAGGATGTGCTAAGATTGGAAAGAAATAAAGCAAGCATGCACTGCTGGATGTGTAATGTCAGTGTGCATGAACAAAGAAGCATAGGAGGAGATGAGAGAAAAACTAAGTGAAGAATCAGTTTTAGTGTGCAAAAGAGAAAGCTACGGATATGTGGACTTGTAAAGCATATGGATTATGACAGGTAGGTGAAGTAGGGCCAAAAGATTTGTGTGAAAAGAACCAGCCGAAGAAGAAAACTGAAGAAGCCATGGGCAGAAGTGTTAAATGCTTGTCTCAGAAAGCTGAACTTCACAAAGGAGATTACAAAGGGATACAAGTAACAGGACACTGTATTGAATTAAAAACACATTCAAACAATGTAGACATGAAAAACAGGCAATAATATGAAGCCAATGATGATGATGATGATGATGTGTGTGTGTGTGTGTGTGTGTGTGTGTTTGTACAAATGTATATGTATGATATTCCAAGAGATTCAAAAGAAGCTAAGGAAGTTATGTGCAGCCACTTAGAATAACAAACTCAAAAGATAATTAAGATAATTTGGAGAGTGAATTAAATATATTCTCTCTTTTACTCTTTTACTCTTTTACTTGTTTCAGTCATTTGACTGCGACCATGCTGGAGCACCGCCTTTAGTCGAGCAAATCGACCCCGGGACTTATTCTTTGTAAGCCCAGTACTTATTATATCAGTCCCTTTTGCCGAACTGCTAAGTGACAGTGCCGTAAACACACCAGCATTGGTTGTCAAGCAATGCTAGGGGGACAAACACAGACACACAAACATACACACATATATATATATATACATATATATGACGGGCTTCTTTCAGTTTCCGTCTACCAAATCCACTCACAAGGCTTTGGTCGGACCAAGGCTATAGTAGAAGACACTTGCTCAAGATGCCATGCAGTGTGACTGAACCCGGAACCATGTGGTTGGTAAGCAAGCTACTTACCACACAGCCACTCCTCCACCTATATATATATATATATATATATTTAAAGACTTGTTTTATTTATATTTCCTGAGCGCCATACTAATACAATTGTTTGTTTGTTTTCCACCTGCCTTCGTCTTTTGTCTATTTTCATAAAGCTTCCCGTTATATATATATATATATATATATATATATATATATATATATATACTCACACACATATGCACATACATTCTTTTATTCCTTTACATGTTTCAGTCATTTGACTGTGGCCATGCTGGAGCACCACCATAAAGGGTTTTAGTTGAAGAAATCAATCCCAATACTTATTCTATGTGAGCCTAGTATTTATTCTACCAGTCACTTTTACTGAGCTGCTAGGTTACAGGGACGTAAACACACCAGCATCAGTTGTCAAGTGATGGTGGTGAGGTGGGGGGGAAACACAAGTACAAAGATACACACAGATAACTATATATACATATATATATATTTATACTATGAGCTTCTTTCAGTTTCCATCTACCAAATCCACTCACAAGGCATCAATCAGCCCAAGGCTAAAGTAGAATACACTAGCCCAAGGTGCTATGCAGTGGGACTGAACCCAGAACCATGTGTTTGAGAAGTAAGATTTTTACTACACAGCCATGCCTGTATGTGTGTATGTGTGTGTACATATATATATACATGCATATATTATGTGTCATATGTGCTTGCATGTATGTGTATGGAAAAATTATTATAAAAGAAAAAAATGTGGTTTTCCTTGTACGTTGCAGTTAATTCCAAATACATTATTATAGTCAAAGCATTTAAAAATCTAAAAATATTCATTGGAAAACAGATTATCACAATCAAATTATTTCAAAACATATAACAAATTTCAAAATATTATATCATATACAAAATACATTACTACAACCAAATGATTTCAAGATTACAGATTCCAAAGTACATTTTTAAATTCAAATCATTTCAAAATACATTATTAAACACTCCAAAATACATAACTGTAAAAATACATAATTAAATATTTTAAAGTACATAATCGCAAACAAATTTCATTTTTTGCAGAAGATATTCATCATAATGTACGTGAGTAATGGTTTGCAGCAAGCTTTCATTTAATATATAGTCTGTCTTCTCTAAGTAGCCTTATTGTAGACTATCTAGGTAATAAGTAAGGTAATATTTAATATGTTAATAGACCCAAATTAAGTAGGTATGCAAATTTTTGTATCTTAACTATTCAAAAATATAAAGAAAACTATTCAAAAATATAAGGAAAAATATGCTAATAAGAGAATTAAAAATAGGTGTAAATATTTGGTTAATGAGGTAAACTTGGTTTATATTTTATAATAAAAAATGTTTTGTTATAGATCCTTTGCTGTTCTGCACATCAATATATGAGGAAAAGTTTAAAATGTGATTGCCAAGTTCCTGCACATCTGTCAAAATGCTCAGTGAGTCAAATTTTTGTAATATTTTGATCTCATATTTGTCATCAGTGAATCAGCATGCGTTTCTAAGTGACACACTTGTTTGGCCAATATAATTATCATTACACCCACCGCATATTATGAAATAGAGTAAGTTTTCTGAAAGGCTTGGAAAATAATTTTTTATTTCAAAAATTTACTTATTAATACAAATTTGATAATTTGAACTTTGGTATTTTTTAACTGTTGGGTTTACTGTTATGCTGGTAGATAATTGGGCACTTATTTAAAATCTCCTTACTGCTGCTTTTTACTCAATCCTGTATGTGGCTGCTTTTTACTCTTTATTCATTTTTGCTTTTCTAAAATTCCCCTAATTTTAGCTTAATTATATTAAAATACTCAATATTATTAGGGTTATAAATTGAGATGCTCAGTAAAACATTTGTTTCTGTTTTGGTTTTTCATAGTATTAAATCACTAATATTAATTGCTTTTACTCTTTTGACTGCATTGTTAATTAATAACCCTTTCTACTATAGGCACAAGGCCTGAAATTTTGGGGGAGAGGACTAGTTGATTATATGGACCCCAGTGTTTCACTGGTACTTAATTTATCGACCCCAACAGGATGAGAGACAAAGTCAACCTAAGCAGAATTTGAACTCAGAATGTAGTGACAGGTGAAATAGCATTGTTAATTACAAATGGCAGGTAACATCTTCTGTTCAGAAAATCACTTCCTTTAGTATTTTCATTTGGTTATTTGAACTTGATACAATCATATTACCCTTATGGCTAGATTGTGTAGGATACTCTGACTCTTGTTTGTTTTGGATGGCACAAAGTAAAAAATTAAATATTGTCTCAAGTCTATTGGTTTATAATATACAGGTCTCAATCCTATATTGTTTTTCTTTAATATGTCAAAAAAGGGAAATCAATTTTTGCTGTATTCCATAGTAAACAGTAAAGTAAATGTTATTGTAAATATTATTTATGAGAGTCTTGAATATAGAAAGTCTATCCAAACATTTTCCCTAAACAATCATCTAAACATCTCTTCCAATTTTCCTACGAGTAATTATGAAAATGTATTTCGAAATAATTTGATTGTGATAATCTGTTTTCCAGTGCATGTTATTGTATTTTGAAATGATTTGACTGCAATAATATACTTCAGAATTAATTAACTGTGATATAAAAGGAAAAGCACATTTTCTTTTTAATTTTATCATTATTTTTCCATGTGTCTATGTGTGTGTGTGTGTGTGTGTGTGTGCATGTATATGTATGTATATATATATATATATATATATGTGTGTGTGTGTGTGTGGTGTGTGTGTGTGTGTGTGTGTGTGTGTATAGATAGATGGATAACTAGATAGATAGATAGAAGATAAATAGATAGAAAGGAAAAGCACATTTTCTTTTTAATTTTATCATTATTTTTCCATGTGTGTGTGTGTGTGTGCATGTATATATATATATATATATATATATATATATATGTATGTATGTATGTATGTATAGATAGATAGAAGATAGACAGGTAGATAGATAGATAGATAGATAGATAGATAGATAGATAGATAGATAGATAGATAGACTGACAGATAGATAGATATGTAAGTGTGTAAGCCGTCTGAAAGTTCATAAACCAGGAAAAAATACACTCGTATATCTGTCAATAGAGTGGGTATATTATCTGATGTGTGCAGTATTATATATCCATTACAGCTGATCTTACCAATCGGTTTCATGCTAGATATTCAGCAGAGTGTTAGGTAACAATCTGATTATAAAACCCTACGCTCATCAGAGGTAGCGAATATGGAATGAAATATGGTGACTGCTCTCTATTGTTGGAAGTGTATGGGCACATCCAGTTTGAAGCTGCTGAGAAAAAAGATGACGAAACAAATGAGTAGAGGATTGAGTTAAGAATTATGCCCTTTTGATACAGAAACATCACCACTAGGTTGGTTGTGTTGCAAGTCAGTAATAACGTACACTTTTGATTATATATATATATATATATATATATAACACCCAGTGTACCTATTCATTAAGATCACAAGTGAACTAAACCCATCATATTTTCTCTCTCTCTCAATATATATATATATATATTTGTGTGTGTGTGTGTGTTTGTGTGTATATATATATATATATATATATATAAATTCACTAAATGATAAAAGGGAACACATTTTTAGCCAATCACTTGTGAATTTTCCATGGTACCCACTAGTTGGTATATATTTTATCAACACCGTAGAGATGGAAAGTAAACTTAATGTATCTCACACAATAGGAGACAGAACTAAATACACATCAGCCCAACCACTGTTTCTGTTCCTTCAGCTTGTGAAGTTAGGTATCATTTGATCTCAAAGATTAAATGGTGGTCATTATATTACATTTTTCTATAAAACCATAAGGCAGCCATGGACAAGCTTTCGAAGAAGAGCTACACATGGGACATGGTTCATCATCAGGCTTGATGTCACTATTAGAAAAATTTAAGCTAGTTTTTTAATTAGGCATGCCATGCAGAAGTTCCTTTGTTATTATTTTTGTTCCTTTTCGAGCCATGCCTGGCTCATAAGGGCCGGTTTCCCGGTTTCTTGGCATACAGGTTCCCCACCTGGACGAGACGCCAGTCCATCGCAGGTGAGCTGCAAGATGCAGGAGGAAAGAGTGAGAGAAAGTTGTGACGAAAGAGTCAGCAAAAGTTTCGCCATTACCTTCTGCTAGAGCCGCGTGGAGCATAGGTGTTTCGCTTATAAACACACACATCGCCCGGTCTGAGATTCGAACCCGCGAGCCCACTGCTCTAACCACTAGACTATTGTGCCTCAGAAGTTCCTATGCTTGTCTATGATGGCAATAAAGGGTAGGGTACCTATACACATTTTAGTATAAGTTGGTTGTCAGTCCAAGAGAGATGGTTTCTAAAGTGGTCACCATCGACTCACTGAAATGGTCAGAGAATGAGAGAAGAAGAGAAGCAAGAAAGCATATAACATAGTTTAGCAAATAAGGTGAAAGGTTCATTAGCTAACTACCATTAGCTCCAATAATCTTTGAGACAGCACAACATTCAGTCAAAGAAATAGATCTAAAAGAAAGGCGCCTAATTTTGTATGGTAGTTGAATATTTTAGATAGGATGCGGCAGCAACACTGATAAAAGTTCATAATAAAGATCCAATTCACAGTTTTGTATGAACCAATAGACATATTGAAGACTAATGATGCACGTGTTCAACTAGCAAAGTAACAATTACAATAAAGAGATTTTGGTTTGGTTGTATAAATTAATTAGATTATTGAACTTTTATTGTATTCCAAAAGCATCTGAACAAAACATAGCTGGTGAACCATGTGGTTCTATGGCACTTAATATATAAACTAAATGCAAGGTTTAACATCTGAGATCAGACTTGATCATGTCTTCTACAAATGGCCTTTTATGCCAGTTCATTCTTCTTGAATTGCTTGCTGTGTCTTCACATAAATGTTATCCTAAATAACAACCCATGCTAGCATGGAAAACGGACGTTAAACGATGATGATGAGGAGGATGAGGAAGAGGATGATGACATCAGAAGTCAATATCAGCCTAACCTCCTCTCATGTTACAAAAGAGGTATCTTACTGTAACATACATCAGATGGGTAACTAAAAGTGATATTACATATTTGTAAATATGTGTGTGTGTGTGAAAATGTGTGTGTATGTAAATGTGTGTGTGTATGTATGTGTGTGTGTGTGTGTGTATGTGTGGTGAATTGCTATACTCAAGAGGACCTGCCCACCACAACAGAATTGAGATCCTAAAACTAAGGTGTTTCATAAAAAGCATTGGTGTTGGTGCTGGTGCCACATAAAAAGCACTCGGTATACACTGTAAAGAGGTTGGTGTTAGGAAGGACATACAGCCGTAGAAACCCAGCCAAAACAGACTATGGAACTTGATGTGACCCCCTGGCCTTACCAGTTCCTGTCAAGCCATCCAACCCATGCCAGCATGGAAAATGGATGTTGAATATGTTAAGGATGATTATATATCTATTATATAAAATCCTTTCTGTCTGTGTGTGTGTGTCTTCTAGGATCTTGATCATCCTCCATCCGATTGCACTCAATTTGATATGTAGATACCGACAATATTAGGGCGTGTATAAGTCTTGAAAAAATTACACAAATCGATTCCAGGTGAGAATGCGATCGATATAGCCGTTTTTGTCCTGCTTTTCATCAACATGCACCTTCTACTTTTTGTTGTTTTTGCACTGCTTAAAGGCACATTTCTTTCCTGCCAAGCTTACTGTTCAAACCGTGTTTGTGTTCTCCCAGTCAACAGCCTTATCATTACTGGTACTTTCAAATCTTCGGTTGCATATTTGTGTGAATAAAATCGTTTTCCTTTGGAATAGAAAAAAAGTCTATCTTTATTTCTTCTTTTGCTGGTTTCTAAAATTTAGGTTAAAACAGTGTTTCTCAAAGGGGAGGCCTATGGGACGGTCGGACAAGTTGTTTTAAGAAAATTTGGTTTAAATGTTTGACAACTCAGCACCATCCATTGGACAGGGTGCGTTTTGCTCGTATATATATATCTATATATATAAAACTCTAGTTGTGTGAGTGTCTGTCCCCTTCGATTTAGATTCCTAACTCCTCCCACATTTTGCGGTGCAGTTTAACCAAATTCGGGTATCTTATAGTCGTGATTCATATCGAGCCCGTCTGACTATTAGCGCGCGTCAACGATGAGTCTACGATTTAAAAAATAATTTAACATCATTTTTTATTCCATTTTAATGCATAAAATGCATCGTGTGTCGATGGCGGCGGAGTTGGCGTCCACGCTCACAGCTGCACCTGTTTGCTTCTCCCCCTTCCCTCCCTCGTGAAGCTGTGGGGAAGGGAGTGTAAAGAAATCAACGTCGTAATGCGTTGTGAAGGAAACCAGTGTTCTTTTAGAACAACGACTTCATGGCTTGAAGACACCAAAACAAAAATGGCTAAGAAAGCCCGAATTTATAAGGGAAGTAACTCTCTAAAAATGCTTATATAGTTATTTCCCTTACAAACCCGAGCAACGCCGGGCGATACTGCTAGTAATATATATATAATCATCATGTATATGATTGACTGTCAACTCCTTTTTTTTTATATTCTTTCTTTGTTTATTTCCTCATGTTCCTAGATGTTGAAGGGCATAAGCTTGAGACGTAAAAGACTTTCTCACCTTCCTGAGCATCAGACTAATACACCTGCTTGTTGTTTATATGGCTGTCTTTGTCTTTTGTTTTTCTGTAAATTTCAACTATATATATATCATCATCATCGTCATAATCATAATCATCTTCATTGTTGTCGTATAATGTCTTCTTTCCATGCTGGCATGGGCTGGACGGTTTGACTGAGGACTGGTGATCCAGAAGGCTACACCAGGCTCAATCTGATCTGGCAAAGTTTCTACACTGGATGCCCTTCCTAAAGCCAACCACTCTGATGCCCAGTCAGGTAGTTCTGGCAACGACCATGCTCAAAAGGTGTCTTTTACGTGCTACCTGCAAGGGAGCCAGTCTGGTGGCACTGGCAATGACCACGCTCGAATGTTGCTTTTCACATGCCACCAACACATGTACCGATAAGGTGACACTGGCAATGATCACACTCAAATGGAGCTTTTTATATGCCACCAGCACAGGAGCCAATCCGTGGCCCCTGGCAACGATAATGCTTGGATGTACTTTTAACATTCCATTTGCATGAGTGCCAATCAGGCAGTACTGTCATCTGCCATGTCAGCAATTTTGATTTAATTTGATTTCACTTACTTCAATAGGTCTTTGCAAGCAATATATATAGGCATAGAAGTGGCTGTGTGGTATGTAGCTTGCTTATGAACCACATGGTTCCAGGTTCAGTCCCACTGTGTGGTAACTTGGGCTAGTGTATTCCACTATAGCCTTGGGCCGACCAAAGTCTTGTGAGTGGATTTGGTAAATAGAAACTGAAAGAAGCCTATCGTATATATGTCTATATATATGTATGTGCGTGTGTATGTGTTTGTGTGTCTGTGTTAGTCCCCCCAGCATCACTTGACAACCGATACTGGTGTGTTTACATCCCCGTAACTTAGTGGTTCGGCAAAAGAGACTGATAGAATAAGTATTAGGCTTACAAAGAGTAAGTCCTGGGGTCGATTTGTTTGGCTAGAGGTTGTGCTCCAGCATGGCCACAGTTAAATGACTGAAACAAGTAAAAGAGTATTCTTTAACAAAACTAGTATAATAGTACTGGCAGTGACTTCTGTGTTTCAGTCAGGTAAGCCACCATCTAACTGTGGTGCATTTGAGTTCATCTTGGTTTTTTTTAGTCTCTGTTCAGGTATAATTTTTCTTGGGTAAGCTGAGCTCTGTTGAATATAAACATCTGATTACAAATTCTGCATGCTTGAATAAATTCTACACAACAGCTTTGGCTATTTCCATTTCTCTCTGTGGAACAAAAACATGGCCCCTCTCAAAGACCCTGGCAAAGAGAATTAATGGTTTTGATAACAGAACCCTGAGCACTGTTGAGTATATCAAATAGTGCCATCATATTCCCAGCAAAGAACTGCATGTGTGCATGCATCAGTTCGCAGCTTCCCACCTCATAGCTACCTGTTGCATGCGCTGATAAGGACATGCGCTGATAAGGACATGTCCTTCATCTCCTGCTGGATCAACCTACTAGAACTTTACTCTCATTTCGTGCAGCAGTTGTGGGCTGGAAGAGGTCTCATGGCAGGTCCCACACCAGATGGCTGAAAGCAATTGGGGAAGATCTCGAAAGGCTTGATGTCACCTTAGAAGATGCAGAGGGGCTGACACAAGATCACCAGCAATGGGGAGCACT
Source organism: Octopus sinensis (assembly GCF_006345805.1). NCBI lineage: Eukaryota > Metazoa > Mollusca > Cephalopoda > Octopoda > Octopodidae > Octopus > Octopus sinensis. The sequence goes on along the minus strand of NC_042999.1, from coordinate 44,960,087 downwards.
TGTTAGCCCTACACATGATGATGTCCCTCTGAGACTATTAACCTGGGATGACCCCAGCCACATGAAGCAAGAGTATGAAGCAAGCAAGAAAACAACAGCATATCCCGATATTTAATCAATAAAAATTCCCCATAACACTTTGCCATCACAACCTACCATTCAACAGATCTCAGCATGCCCTACAAAAATTTTAACTAAACAGATACTATTGGGTTGTCCAGAAAGTTCGTGCCGATTTTTAAAGGAAAGAAAAAGGTCAATAAATACTTGCCATTACATTTTTAATCAACCAAATATGAACCATTTTGTTGCACAATGCGTCTCCATCTTTCCTTTAACTTGAAAATACCCTCTTCCCAGAATCGAGGTGGTTTCATGGCAAAGAATTCATCAAGGTATCTTTTTATGTCATCCAAGAAATTGAAATTTTTACCATTAAGACTATTCTGCAGAGGCCTGAATAAGTGGAAATCTGAAGGAGCAATATCTGGTGAATATGGAGAGTGGGGTAGCACATCACAACCGAGCTGCAGCAATTTTTGTCTGGCTCCCAAAGCTTCAAGTACCAAAAATGAACTTACTTATCTTCCATTTTAAAGGGTTACAGAATTAACACAGGTTATACGAACATAAACCTTCTTCCACGAAAATATAGCTTAAAATATGCTCTAAATGGAGGTGTAGTCAACTCTTATTTTATAGACTCAACCATGTTCTAAAATAAAGGTAAGCTACTATAAATCGGCACAAACTTTTCAGACTACCTAATACATAAAACCAAGATGAACTCAAAAGCACTACAATCTGATGGTGGCTTAGCTGCCCATAACTTTAAAGTCAGTCAATTCTATTTTTGTTAAAGAATAATAAATTTTTACTATGCCAAATGTATTGTGTAATCCTTCCGTTTAATGTAAAATTGTTTTTATTACAACATAAAACAAACATTTATATGTATAAATGAGTATCATTGGCTGTTTTTATATTGAGTTATAATGTAAACAATTTTATATTAAGCTGAAGTATTAGTCAATACTCTTTTGTAATGTATATATTTATTATATATTTAAAAGAAGAATGGAGACAGTGATTTCAAAGTTTCATATTGCTAATCTTCACAGCAGTGTCTCATGACTGATACCAGGCTTGTCACCACACTTCTTGTAAAAATATATCAAGACACATGACTCAGTGATTAGAATGTCAGGCTCACAATCATGAGGTAGTGAATTCAATTCCCAGATCAGACTGTGTGTTGTGTTCTTGAGCAAGACACTTTATTTCACATTGCTCCAGTTCACTCAGCTGTAGAAATGAATTGTGATATCACTGGATAACATCAGTGGCATGAAGAGGTGAGGCTGGTATGCATGGGTAACTGATGCTCTTCCATAAAAAAACCTTGCTTGGACTTATGCTTTGGAGGGTAACTTTCTAGATGCAATCCCATGGTCATTCATGACCAAAGGGGGGGGTCTTCCTTAAATATATAAGAATGCATAAATATATCATCATCATCATTATCATCAACATCATATATATATATATATATATATACGCACACACACACACATATATATCATACATATATATATATATATATATATATATATCATAAAATATATACATATATATACACACACCCGTACACACAATTAAAAAGGAAAAAGGAAAAAAGGAAAAATAGATTTAAAAAATTAAAAATTAAATATTAAAAATTAATGGAAGTTAAAACATATGGGAAAGCTTGTGCAGGAACATAGTAGAAATGAGGATTCTAGAGATGATCTTGAGGGGCCCAAAATGGTAACAGGTATTTTGTGACATATGGACATGATACAAAAAGTTCAGTTCTTGAATTTAAAAATGTAGTGGGGTCTAAGGAACTTTTCCAGATGAGCCATCTTTCCATATTACAAAGACCACACTTGCCACTACCGTTGATATAAGGTTTACACTTGGCTAAGATCTTCCAGTAAATCCTGTAGTTGACACGTTGTTCTTTTAAGTACCATATATAACTGGATAATTTGGTAGTCTTTCGTTTATTCCAGTGTCTGAAGCTTAAGGCGTGATTCTTGAATCTTGCTTTGAAATTTCCCTCAGTGAGATCCACTATATAACAATGCCTTTAAAGTTAGTGGATTTAAAGAGAAAATAGCTTGCACCCCTACTATTAAACCAGAAATATAGAAAAGGAAACATAGACACAGGAAAATTATCTGGTTTCCACCCCCTTACTCACTCGAAGTAACCTTTAATATAGGTAAATATTTCTTGTCACTTATAGATAGACATTTTCCAATTCATCACAAATATAGAAAACTCTTTAACAGGCATAACTTAAAAATTAGTTTTAGTTCCATCCCAAACTTTAAAAGCATAATTATGCACAATACAACAAGAAGCCGGTTGTTCCTGCAGGAATAAAAACTTGTGCCCACTAAATGGAGCCTGTATGCCCGAGGTCATTATTTATGAAGCCACCATAAATTCCACAAGTGCTAATAATACAGTTTCATCCAAAAGATATGTGGATCACACTGAGGGAAATTTCAAAGCAAGATTCAATAATCACACCTTAAACTTCAGACACTGGAATAAATGAAAGACTACCAAATTATCCAGTTATATATGGTACTTAAAAGAACAACATGTCAACTACAGGATTTACTGGAAGATCTTAACCAAGTGTAAACCTTATATCAATGGTAGTGACAAATGTGGTCTTTGTAATATGGAAAGATGGTTCATCTGGAAAAATTATTTAGATCCCACTACATGTTTAAGTTCATGAACTGAACTTTTTGTATCATGTCCATATGTCACAAAATACCTGTTACAGTTTTGGGACCCCCAAGATCACGGCTAGAATTCACATTTCTACTATGTTCCTGCACAATCTTTCCCATATGTTTTAACTTCCATTAATTTTTAATATTTAATTTTTAATTTTTTTAATATATTTTTCATTTTTTCCTTTTTCCTTTTTAAATGTGCGAGTGTGTACATGTCTGCATATATGTATTTGTATGTATATATATTATGCATATGTGTGTGTATATATGTATATGTGTATATGTATATATATATATATGAGTGTAAGGCTGTGTGTCCAGTGCATATGTGTGACATTCATGCACACACACCCTTCATTTATACGGATATGCAAATGTTTGTATATGTACAGATGCAGGTGTGTGATGGAAGGGTGTATATATAAATACATATGTATACATATATGTGTGTGTGTGTGTGTGTGTGTGTGTGTGTGCAGAAGTGCGAATGTGTGTCTGCGTATATATATGTATATTTATATGTAAGTCTAAATATATATGTATTATGTTACATTTATGCATGTAAGCAACTATGTGTATATATACTTCTTCCTTAGTAGGGCGCTTTTTTTCTATTTCTTTTTTCTTTTGTTTTTTCCGTCTTGTAAGTTACATGGAGTCTCACTTGTGCTTGTGGCAGGAAAAAAGACCCAGTACCCTCAGGAAAGTAGCTGGCATTTATGACGGGCATCCAGCCATAGAAACCCTACAAAAGATGTTGCTGGTGGTCAACGCACCCCTGAAACTTACCAGTTACAGGTAAACCATTCCTACCTGTGCTGGCATTGAAAGCAGAGGTTAAATGATAATGACAATGCTGCTGCTGCTGCTGCTGCTGATAATGATGATGATGATGATGGATAATGGTGATGGTGGTGGTGGTGAAGATGATGATGATGATGATGATGATGATGATGATGATGAGGTGATGAAAGTGATTATGATGACACCACTGCCAACGATGATGATGATGGTGGTGGTGGTGGTGGTGGTGAGGATGACAATGAGGATGCTGCTGATGATGATGATGATGATGATGATGAGGTGATGAAAGTGATTATGATGACACCACTGCCAACGATGATGATGATGGTGGTGGTGGTGGTGGTGGTGAGGATGACAATGAGGATGCTGCTGATGATGATGATGATAATGATGACGATGGCGATGGTGGTCTAGTTATATATATATATTATATATTGAGTGATCAAACAAGTACCAGTATCACAAAATGAGGTCTCAGTAATATGTAATATAGAATTTTTTTAATTTCAGTGTAGTCACAAAAGTATAAGTAAATGAATGCACTTTGTCATTAGGTAATAAAATTTCAGATGAAAGATTTTTAATACCTTTTAGCCTTGCGTGTGTAAGTAAACAGCTGTATAGATGTATATATTCATGTATATATATGTGTGTGTGTATGTATGCACATATATAAACACATGTAAAGATAGACAGATAGACAAACAGATAGACAGACAGACAGACAGACAGACAAACAGATAGACAGACTGACAAACAGATAGACACAGATAGACAGACAGCCTGGCAGACAGACCAACAGACAGACAGACAGACAGACAGACAGATAGACAGACAGACAGACAGACAGATAGATAGACAGATAGATAGACAGATAGATAGATAGATAGATAGATAGACAGACAGACAGACAGACAGACAGACAGACAGATAGACAGACTGACAAACAGATAGACACAGACAGACAGACAGCCTGGCAGACAGACCAACAGACAGACAGGCAGACAGACAGACAGACAGACAGACAGACAGACAGACAGACAGACAGATAGATAGATAGATAGATAGATAGATAGATAGATAGATAGATAGATAGATAGATAGATAGGTAAATAGACAGACAGACAGACAGACAAATAGATAGATATTATAACACAATATTTTATTAGAAACTCATCTGAACATCACTGTTGTCAGTTTGAAACCACCCGGGAAATAAGCATGGCTTTCATCAGGATCGTCCGGAAGCATCTATGATTTTGAACAAACGTTGTTATTGATAATACAGGAAACCCTTGTTTACTTCTATTATGAGCATTCTGGGATAGTTTGATTTTCATATTTTTGCTGTGTGAATTTTGAATAAATGGTGAACACTTAAAAGAATTCTCAAAGGATATATCTTCACTTTAGTTGTGATCTATATTTTATATATAAAATAACAGATTAATTTTCAATAGACATGAAATGTTCAGAAAAGAATGAAAAACAAAGAACAAATAAAAGGAATAAACAAAAAGGAATATATAAATATAAATAAAGAGCAACGCAAATTAAGAATTTCTTTTCGTCTTTCCTTTTGCTCTTTTCTTCCTTTCCAGCTATTTCTCATAACATCTCACACACATGCAATCACACACACACACACATACACCCACATGTCTGCATGGTCATGTCTGTGTGTTTGAGAGGTTTGTTTCCCGACAACAAGGTTGTGGGTTCAGTCTCACTGTATGGATTTGACAATTGAAAACTGAAAGAGACCTATCATACCTATTTCACAAGAGACCTATCATACCTACCCACAAGAGGCTAAACACAGAGGGGACAAACGGATTAAGTCGATTACATCGACCCCAGTGCGTAACTGGTACTTAATTTATCGACTCCGAAAGGATGAAAGGCAAAGTCGACCTCAGCGGAATTTGAACTCAGAACATAACGACTGGCAAAATACCGTTAAGCATTTCGCCCGGCACACTAATGTTTCTGCCAGTTCGCCGCCTTAGAGACCTATCATACCATCATCATCGTCGTCGTCATCGTCGTCGTCATCGTCATCATCATCATCATCATTTAATGTCTGTTGTCCATGCTGGACAGCTTCACTAGGGCTGGTAAGCTGATGGGCTGCACCAGACTCCAGTCTGATTTAGCATGGTTTCTACAGCTGGATGCTCTTTCTAACACCAACCACTCTGAGAGTGTAATTGGTACTTTTATGTGCCACCAGCATTGGTACCAGTGGTGTGACATCAGTATCTGCCATGACTACTTGGCTTGTTGGGTCTTCTTCTCAAGTAAAGCATATTGCCAAAGGTCTTAGTCATTTGTTATTGGCTCCATGATATGACAGTCTTCTGTCAGATTCTAGCTACCAAATCCATTCTTAAGGATTCTGTTGGCCTGAGGTTATAGCAGAAGACATTTGCTCAAAGTGTCATGAAGCAGGACTGAAGCCAAAGCTATGTTGCAGGGAAGCAAGCTTCTTACCACACAGCCACATTTGTATGTATGTATGTATGTATGTATGTATGTATGTATGTATGTATGTATGTATGTATGTATGTATGTGTGTATTTATGTATGTATGTATGTATGTATGTATGTATGTATGTATGTGTATGTATGTATGTATATGTATGTATGTATATATGGATGTATGTATGTGTATATTTATGTATGTCTGTGTGTGTGTGTATGTATGCATGTATGTCTCTTCTATTTTTTAATTATTATAAATCTTCCACTGAGGAGGGAGCCGGTTTCCAACAAAGATACAAGGCACCATCTTTGAGACAAATTCACATTTGGAACTTGAGAAAAGTCTTGCATATTTTTACTGTTCCACTCAGATTGCACTTGTAATGTATGAACCAGCTGGTCAATTTCTCTTTCTGAAAATCTCAGTTTATCCAAATTCCCCTTCAAGCATTTACTAACAAAACTTAGTGCTCCAATTATCATTTGTTTGAATATTAATTCATAGTCTGGATATAGAATGATGCACAGGTTTTGGGTTTGGGGGACTGACTTTCTACATTCTATAACACCAGATATGAACATTTCTTTTGGCCAAATTCCATGCTTATATCAGCTGAAAATATATGTATGTATGTATGTATGTATGTATGTATAAGTGTGTGTGCTGTGTGTGTTGTGTGTGTGTGTGTTGTGTGTGTGTGTGTGTGTGTGTGTGTGTGTGTAATCTATATATATATAAAGCTGAAGTTGTCTGTGTATGGCAGGTTTGGTAGCCTTCAACTAACACTGTCTCCTCCAAGACCCTGCGGCGCAAGTTGACCAAAACTGAGACTATGATAGAAGAAGGCTTGCTCTTCCTTTCGTAGAAGAAAAAATTCAAATCGGACCATGGTAACACAAAAATTATTTACATCAAAAAGCTGCTTTTTTTCTATGAAAATCCCTATTTTTTATGACTTTTTGACTGCTGTCTTGCCATTTTTCAGTGTATTTCAACCAGAAAAATGTTCACTTAAAGAGAATAACAAGCTACATAATGCAAAATTTTTACTTTTCAAAAATTCCAATTCTAAAGGGTTGAAAAGAAAACAAGCCTGAGCAACGCTGGGCTATACTGCTAGTAATATATATTAAGGTGGTGAGCTGGCAGACACGTTAGCACACCGGGCGAAATGCGTAGCCGTATTTCGTCTGCCGTTACGTTCTGAGTTCAAATTCCGCCGAGGTCGACTTTGCCTTTCATCCTTTCGGGGTCGATAAATTAAGTACCAGTTTCGCACTGGGGTCGATGTAATCGACTTAATCCCTTTGTCTGTCCTTGTTTGTCCCCTCTATGTTTAGCCCCTTGTGGGTAGTAAAGAAATATATATATATTAAGATTCAGGTGAATAATCATTACTGGTGAAGATGATGGATAATGATGATGGTGGTGGTGAAGATGATGATCATTACTGGTCTTACCAATCGGTTTCGAGCTGACAGAAACGTTAGCATGCTGGGCGAAAAGCTTTGTGGTATTTTGTCTGCCACTGCGTTCTGAGTTCAAATTCCGCCGAGGTCAACTTTGCCTTTCAGCCTTTCGGAGTCGATTAAATAAGTACCAATTACGCACTGGAGTCGATGTAATCGACTTAATCCCTTTGTCTGTCCTTGATTGTCCTCTCTGTGTTTAGCCCCTTGTGGGTAGTAAAGAAATAGGTATTTCGTCTGTCTTTATGTTCTGAGTTCAAATTCCGCCGAGGTCGGCTTTGCGTTTCATCCTTTCGGGGTCGATTAAATAAGTACCAGTTACGCACTGGGGTTAATATAATCGACTTAATCCTTTTGTCTGTCCTTGTTTGTCCTCTCTGTGTTTAGCCCTTTGTGGGTAGTAAAGAAATAGGTTTCTTGTAAAAAATTACAATGGATATCTAATACTATACATTTCGAATAATATACCCACTGTACTGACAGATATATGAGTGCAACTTTCCCTAACTTATGATCTCTTAGATGACTCATACATATATATATATATATATATATATATATATATGTGTGTGTGTGTGTGTGTGTATGTGTATACGTGTAAATGTATGTATGTGTGTACATCCATATATGAATGTATATGTATAGATAGACATGTATATGTAAGTGTGTATTTACATGTGTATGTATACGTATTTGCTTGTAGGTATGCAGCAGGGTTTAAAAATAGACATTAAAAAAATCTTTCACCTAATCAATTGGGTTTTAATACCTAATAATGAAAATTTTTTATTTTATATATTTTTCATATTTTTTTTGCAACTACTTTTGAATTATTCAAAAGAAAAATTGAAATCTACTGAAAATTTAAAATTTTAATATTGCCATACTTATTGATTCAAAGTTTTTTTCTTAGACTAAAATTGATATTATGATTTCATGAATGTAAGTGAATAAAAACATTTAGGTTAAACTTGTTTTGATCTGGAAAACTATTTTTGAAAGCATTGAAATAATTCATCCTACTTCAGGGCATCAGAGTTATACTGAAGTGGGGATCTTTAAACTGTAGTACTTGGTGTACTACGAAAAACAAAAAAACGTTTTTGATGATACAAAAATATTATTTCTGTTTTATCATATTCAAGTTTGTTTTTTTGCATTAACACGGCAAAACATTCTGCTTTTCTTACCTCTTCTTTGTCTCCCCTTGTTTGTATGCTTTTTTTAACCCCTGATCCTGTATTTTCTTCTGACAATATGGCTGTGTCCCCTGGTGCCATACTGGAGCTCTATATTCGAAGGTTTATTCAATCATATCGACCCATTATATTTATTTCTATCTGGTACTTATTTTGCCAAATCCTGTTTGCTAATCCACTGAGAAGCAAGGCAGAAACATAAACAACACTGGTTTGAAAACAGTAAACATTAACCCAGATACAGACACATATGACTCTCTTACTTGTTTCAGTCATCTGACAGTGGCTATGCTGGAGCACCGCCTTTAGTCGAGCAAATCGACCCCAGGACTTATTCTTTGTAAGCCTAGTACTTATTCTATCAGTCTCTTTTGGCGAACCGCTAAGTTACGGAAACATAAACACACCAACATCGGTTGTCAAGCGATGTAGGGGGGACAAACACAGACACACAAACGTATACACACAAACGTATACACACACACACACACACACACACACACATACATATATATATATATATATATATATATTATATATATATATATATATATATACATATATACGACGAGCTTCTTTCAGTTTCCGTCTACCAAATCCACTCACAAGGCTTTGGTAGGCCCGAGGCTATAGTAGAAGACAATGTGTCACGCAGTGGGACTGAACCTGGAACCATGTAGTTCGTAAGCAACCTACTTACCACACAGCCGGGTTACTAGGCTCAAGTTACCCCCTGAGGGCTAGGAAAGAGATAACCTTTATACCCAGCTGTCTATACTGTTACTATGAACCTCTGAATGGCTACCCACTCTGCTGGGACATAAAACTAACATGCTGACCGATGAGCTTTAACAAAAAACACTAGAAAAAGTGGAGGAGGTACTTTAGCCCACATCAGTGCAAAAAAACGGGGGCTCTAGCCTAATAACAGGCAAGCCTGTCTCTGCAACGGCTGGGGACGTTATAGAAAATGACCTGTTTTTACATATCCACATACAAAGAAAAGTATGAACAAACAGAAACAAAACAAGTGAGTGATGATTCTCTTTCGACTGGTCTTGTCAAGGATCAGACAGACACCCTTCTAGATTCTAGTGAATGAATAAAGACTTAGAACGAATAAAGACTTAGAATGAATAAAGACTTAGAATGAATAAAGACTTAGAACGAATAAAGACTTAGAACGAATAAAGACTTAGAACGAATAAAGACTTAGAATGAATAAAGACTTAGAACGAATAAAGACTTAGAACGAATAAAGACTTAGAATGAATAAAGACTTAGAACGAATAAAGACTTAGAACGAATAAAGACTTAGAATGAATAAAGACTTAGAATGAATAAAGACTTAGAACGAATAAAGACTTAGAATGAATAAAGACTTAGAATGAATAAAGACTTAGAATCATAACTCCTTTTCCTTGCTGTGGCACTACTAGTGCCAGTACCACGGTAAAATTCACTTTGTAGACTCTGTAAAGGGATTAGTGACAGGAAGGGTATCCAACTGTGAAAACTCTATCAAAAATGGAACAGATGAGCAAGACATGACCCCTGACCTAATATGAAGAGCTATAACTTTGAATAAGAATTGATTCAGACTGTGACAACCATCTAACCCATTCCATGACAGAAAGGCACATGTATATTTATGGTCATAGATGCATAAATACATACATACGTATGTACATACATACATACATACATACATACATACATACACACATACACACATACATACATACATACATACATACATACATACATACATACGTATGTACATTTATACCTGTAACCATTTGGGGCTCTTGGATGTGTAACACACTGCATAAATACCAATCTTGAGAAATTAGGCTTCTCAAAACCAGAAAGGAGAAAGCTGATTTGAAGACTACTGATCCAAACCATTACTGGAACTGTAGAAATCTGCAAAATATTCCAGAAGTTTGTCATGTAAGTATATATGAGCATGTCTAGACATGCAACTATATGAGTGAGAATACATGCATAAAACAAAACATACAAATTTGCATGTATACATAATACATACATACATGCAAACATACATACATACATACATACATACATACATACATACATACATACATACATACATATATACATACATGGTGGCTGCCCCCTCATTATCGAGTATGGCCATTGTACGAAGCTTAATCAATGTTATTATTGTGCAATGCCTGTGCAAGAAGATTTTTTTTAAAGTGAGCAAAGGCTGTGCACTGAGTCAATCCCACTCACTAAGCAACAGCAGCCATACTCTGAAAAGAAGAACAAGTCAACATCATCGGTAACCACTGAGCTGCAGGTTTTGTGTCGGAGTTATCCCAGTTACCTGAGTTACCTTCTCCTAGAAGGATGCCCTAACAAAGGCTAGGAGTCCTTCACTCCCAATGGTTTAACCACGCGATTGGGTATTTAGTCCGACCATGCAACAGGTTGTACTGGGTTACATGTTACCAGTAGCCCTTGAAAGTGACCTGACATATACATACATACACACATACATACATACATACATACATACATACATACATACATACATACATACATACATACATACATACATACATACATACATACAAAAATACCCTGTTGAAGTTCCAATGAAGGAGCTTTAGATCTATTTGGTTCTGAAAATAATGGCCAATTTCAGAAACATAATTTTATTCTGGAAAAATTAACAATAGAAATGTTTTGATTAGTCAAAGTATGAGCCATGAACATTTATGCATCTCTACCATTGATCAACGAGATTATTTAAACCTCGTTGATAAAAACTTATTGACTTTGATGCTAAGAAATCTTTGAAAGCCGATACCACCTCTGGTTTGCACCTGAAAGTTTTATCACTTAAAAACGTGTTTAAATGCTTTAAAAAATGGTAGTCAGCGGGTGAAAGATCAGGAGAATATGGAGGATGTGGTAAAGTCTTGTATCCCAAGTCTGTGAGTTTCTGCAGCATCATTTTTGCAACATGTGACTTTGCATTATCGTGGAGTAGAATTTACTAATGCAGGTCACCAATTCACCAATGCAGGTCTCATTTTTTGAAAGTGAGCATGCATTTCAGCAAGTTGATTGTAGTAAACCTCTGCTGTAATGCTCTGATTGGCTTCCAGAAAGCTATAATGGACAACACCAATTGCAGACCACCAGACAGTCACCATAATCTTTTGCTGATGCAACTTTGGCTTTGGAAAATGTTTGGGGGACTCATCACAAACAAGCCATTGAGCTGGTTATTTATGGTTATCATAAAAGATCCACTTTTCATCACAAGTGACTATTTGGTCAAGAAAAGGATCATTGGTGTTTTGCAGAAAGAGCTTCAAGCATACTTCAAAACACCGAACTTTTTTATTTTCATTGAGCTCATGCAGTACCCATTTATCAAGCTTTTTCACCTTACCAATCTTCTGCAGATTGCATGAGGCCATTGCAGTACTAACCCCAAGTGCCTGAGACATTTCTTTGATGTGGGTTTTTTTTCAACAATTGCTTTCAATTGTTCGTTGTCAAGACTGCATGACTCCCCTCTATCTTCATCTTCAAGGCTCTCATCACAACTATGGAATTTCTGAAACCACCTTCGTACTGTGTGATCACTTGTGTACTCCTCTCTCCATGCTCTGTTGATATTGGCAGCAGTTTGGGAGGTATTGTGCCCAAGCTTGAAATCATGCAAGAAAAGTAATCAAAGGTCCCTTTTTGTCATGTTCATAATTAAGGGCGCCTGTGCTTCAAGAATATTTTCTGTCTGAAATTTGTAGAAAATTATTAAAGAGCCTACATCAATTATTAAGTTTGTTGAAATTCACTTAAAATATAATTAAAAAACTATGATAAAATTGCGTTTCAAAACACAACATTTAGAGCAGCCATTATTTTCGGAACAACCTAATAGTTTAGAAACTGGTTCTTTCTCTATTAGCAAGAAATTTTGAAATAAAACTGAATAATGACATACATACATACATACAAACATGCATGCATACATACATATGTCTTTGTGTGTGTATGCATCATATAATATATATATATATATATATAATATATTATATTATATTATATTATATTATATTATATTATATTATATTATCTTTTTTGTATCTTTTTATTTGTTTCAGTCATTAGACTGTGGCTATGCTGGAGCACCTCCTCTAAGAATTTTTAGCCTGGTACTTATTCCATTGGTGTCTTTTGCCAAACCACTCAGTTACAGAAACATAGATACACCAACACCAGTTATTAAACAGTGGCAGAGGACAAACATAGACACAGAGGCACGTACACATATATAGACAGAATACACACCCACACATACATGCACATAAATACATATATATATACATGTGTGTATACGATGAGTTTCTCTCCGTTTCCAGCTACCAAATCCACTCACAAGGCTTTGGTCGGCCCGAGGCTATAGTAGAAGACACTTGCCCAAGATGCTATGCTGTGGGACTGAACCAGAAACCATGTGATTGTGAAGCCACAACTGCACCTATATGCTATATTATATTATTATATTATATTATATATCTTACTTTACATATATTTCTT
>NC_042999.1:44891748-44936748 GCF_006345805.1 Octopus sinensis | reverse complement strand
GTCATAAAAATCATGACTAGATGATTGAAGCCCGGTGGTGCCGTCTTCTGGCTTGCCAGCTCCTGTCAAACTGCCCAACCCCCATGATAGCATGGAAAAGGGATGTCAAAAGAGCTGATAATGATGATGATGATACACACACACACACGCACACACACCCACACACACGCACACACACCCACACACATGCACACACACCCACACACACGCACACACATCCAATAATACTATATTTGTTCCACGTCCTCTCGTTGTTCTGTTTTCTTTTTGTGTTTTCATGTTTGGATTAACTTTATATATAATATATATATATATATATATATATATATATATATATATATGCACATATGCATACATATATATATATATGTGTGTGTCTCTGGGCTGCAACACATAAAAGATTAAATATATACTGTTTGTGAAGCCCAAGCTGATAGACTTACACCTATTGGCTTGTTCAACCAGTTGATCAAAGCAATAGACAAAACTTGAAGCCTCAGTCAACTTGATTCTTTTTACAACCAATTTTTACAATTATAATATGTGCACTCAGTCACGCTGTCGTTAAATATACAATCATTATTCTTAAACTTGCTCTAAAATAATGTTGATAATACAAATAGATAGATAGAAAGATAGATAGACAGATAGATAGATAGATAGATAGATAGATAGATAGATAGACAGACACACACACAGACACACAGACAGACAGGCAGGTAGACAGACAGACAGACAGACAGATAGATAGATAGATGGATGGATGGATGGATGGAGGGGGGGATGGATAGCTAGATACATACATACATAGATGGATAGATGGATGGATGGATAGATACTCCCACATACATTTATACATGCACACTCACAGATACACACGGATGTGTGTGTGTGTGCGTATGTGTGTGTGTGTACATGTGTCTGTGTATGTATTTGCATACATGTAAGCATACATACATACATACATACATACATACATACATACATACATACATACATACATATGGTGCAGGAGTGGCTGTGTGGTAAGTAGCTTGTTTACCAGCCACATGGTACCAGGTTCAGTCCCACTGCGTGGCACCTTAGGCAAGTGTCTTCTACTATAGCCTCAGGCCGACCAAAGCCTTGTGAGTGGATTTGGTAGACGGAAACTGAAAGAAGCCCGTCTTATATATGTATATGTGTGTGTGCGTGTATGTTTGTGTTTGTCCCCCTAGCATTGCTTGATAACCGATGCTGGTGTGTTTTTGTCCCCGTCACTTAGTGGTTCGGCAAAAGGGACCGATAGAATAAGTACTGGGCTTACAAAGAATAAGTCCCGGGGTCGAGTTGCTCGATTAAAGGCGGTGCTCCAGCATGGCCGCAGTCAAATGACTGAAACAAGTAAAAGAGTAAAAAAGAGCATAGATATATACATACACGTGCTCTGAGATATTGTTGAATGCGAAAAAGTGTAGAAGAGGATCTTCCCAAAATTTACCCTGTTGAGGTTACCAGCAACTGAGGTAGATAAATATATGGTTAAAATGAGTATTAAGTATATGAAGTCAAGGAAACCTGTAGATCCACCATTCAAGTATTGACAATGAAGTTATACAAGAAGGTGTCATATCTGATGACTGGTAGTGAGTGAATAGAGGTTGGCCATGAATCGGGGCTTTGCTTATGGTAGGAATAGAGCAGTATTGAGCCCTCAATACAGTAAAGTAAGCTCATTGCAATGTTGAAAGGGTTCTGTAATAGTTGATTACTTCTGTTATTGAGGCGACTTGGCCATCTTTCGTTTTGAGTAGACAACTGTCAACAATCTTGTTGGGCAGTTTCCGTGAACATGTATTGTCTTGTCAGCTGCATGTTTGTTCTGTTTGACGTAACAAAGTGGAAGAGGAAACTAATGGGTTGTACGTCTGTGTGTTCTTTTTCTTGCGTGTGTGTATGTGTGCATGCATGCTTGCTCTTGTGTGTGTGTGGTGTGTGTGTGTGTGTGTGTGTGTGAGCGTGCTTGTTCTTGTGTGTGTGTGTGTATGTGTGTGTGTATGTGTGTGCATGTCTGTGTGTGCTTGTTTACAGATTTTACATACACATATGAAGCAGGTATGGTGCAGGAGTGGCTGTGTGGTAAGTAGCTTGCTTACAAACCACATGGTTCCAGGTTCATTCCCACTGTGTAGCACCTTGGGCAAGTGTCTTCTACTATAGCCTCGGAAACAGAAATAAACCTGTCGTATATATGTATGTGTGTGCGTGTGTGTGTGTGTGTGTTTGTGTGTCTGTGTTTGTCCCCCAACATCGCTTGACAACTGATGGTGGTGTGTTTACATCCCCGTAACTTTGCAGTTTGGCAAAAGAGACCAATAGAATAAGTTCTAGGCTTCCAAAGAATAAGTCCTAGGGTCAATTTGCTCGACTAAAGGCAGTGCCCCAGCATGGCCACAGTCAAATGACTGAAACAAGTAAAAGTAAAAGTAAATATGCAAGGCATTTTTCTCCAAGTTTAAAATGCGACATTGTTTTTATTATATCTACATTCCACACACATAAATACATGAAAACAGAAGAAACACACATGCACACACACACACACACACACACACACACACACACACACCACAAGAACAAGCATGCACACACACAAGAACAAGCATGTATACACACACACACAAAAGAACAAGCACACACACATACAAGAACAAGCACACACACACACACACACAAGAACAAGCACGTACTCGTACACACACACACACACAAGAATAAGCACACACATGCACAGACACACACACATACACATACATAACAAGCACGCACACACACACACGCACACACGAGGAAAAGCACATACTTGCACACACACACACACACACAAGAACAAGCACGTACTCGTACACACACAAGAACAAGCACACACATGCACACACAGACACATACACATACACATACAAAACAAGCAAGCATGCACACGCACACACACTCACACAAGAACAAGCATGCACAGACAGACGTACAACCCATTAGCTTCATCTTCCATTTCAACGCATCAAACAGAGCAAGCATACAGTTGACAAAACAACACATGCTCACGGAAACTGCCAAACAAGATTGTTGACAGTTGTCTACTCAAAACGAAAGATGGCCGATGACTTAATCAGCGATAGGTAATGGTGTATTGGTAACATAATGGCCAGAATTAGAATCATCATCATCATCATTTAGCGTCCGCTTTCCATACTAGCATGGGTTGAACGGTTCAACAAGGGTCTGGGAAGCCAGAAGGCTGCACCAGGCCCAGTCTGATCTGGCAAAGTTTCTACGGCTGGATGCCCTTCCTAACTCCAACCACTCTGTTAGTGTAGTGGGTGCTTTTTACGTGCCACCGGCACAGGCGCCAGACGGGGCTGGCAAACAGCCACGGATGGATGGTGCTTTTTACATGCCACCGGCATGGAGGCCAGTCGGGGCCGCGCTGGCAACGGCCATGGTTGGATGGTGCTTTTTACATACCATTTCTGGGAGCTATTACCTCTGCTAACATCAAGAGGATTCCCTCTCTGAGTGATGGGTAGGTTGTACTATGCTTGTATACATACTTTGATGTGCATGATTGGCACTAAATGCAGAGAGTGTATAAAGGTTTATTTCTTTATTGTCCATAGGGGGACTAAACATAGAGGGAACAAACAAGGACAGACGAAGGGATGAAGTTGATTACATCGACCCAGTGCGTAACTGGTACTTATTTAATTGACCCCAGCGAGCTGGCAGAAACGTTAGCACGCCCAGCGAAATGTGTAGCCATATTTCGTCCGCCATTACGTTCTGAGTTCAAATTCTGCCAGGTCGACTTTGCCTTTCATCCTTTCGGGGTCAATGAATTAAGTACCAGTTACGCACTGGGGTTGATGTAATCGACTTAATCCATTTGTCTGTCCTTGTTTGTCCTCTCTGTGTTTAGCCCCTTGTGTGTAGTAAAGAAATAGGTACTTATTTAATCGACCCCAAAAGGATGAAAGGCATAGTCGACCTCAGCGGAATTTGAACTCATAACGTAGCGGCAGACGAAATACCACTAAGCATTTCACTCGACGTGCTAACGATTCTGCTAGCTCGCCACCTTAAAGATTGAAAAGAAATGAGGTAAACATAAGCCACTGAATGTTACTATGTATGAAGGGATCAGCAGAAGCAAAATTGATCTCAATGGTATTGAAAGTCATATAGTAAAGAGCCAGAAAAGAAATTATGAAGGACATTTGTTCTGACATTGTAACAATTAGCTCCTAATTAAATTCCTTTTTTTTAATGTTATATTAGGTTCTTTGAACCACCATTAGTTGTTTTACTACAAAAGAAAAATAAAGTAATGAGCCAGGAAAATTATGAAAGGCACAGAAGTGGCTGTGTGGTAAGTAGCTTGCTTACCAACCACATGGCTCCGGGTTCATTCCCACTGCATGGCACCTTGGGCAAGTGTCTTATACTATAGTCTCGGGCTGACCAAAGCCTTGTGAGTGGATTTGGTTGACAGAAACTGAAAGCAGCCCGTCGTATATATGTATATGTGTATGTGTGTGTATATGTTTGTGCGTCTGTGTTTGTCCCCCCCCCCCAGCATCCCTTGACAACTGATGCTGGTGTGTTTAAGTCCCCATAACTTAGCAGTTTGGCAAAAGAGACTGATAGAATAAGTACTGGGCTTCCAAAGAATAAGTCCTGGGGTCGATTTGCTTGACTAAAGGCGGTGCTCCAGCATGGCCACAGTCAAATGACTAAAACAAATAAAAAAAGAGTAAAAGAGGACATTTGTTCTGATGCTGTAACAATTTGCTCCCATTTAACTCCCTTTTTTAAGTTGTATTAGGGTATTTAAACCCCGGTGGTTGTTTTACTACCAAAAGGAAAACAATAATAATAATCTTAATGATGCCATTTCTTTCTTGTCTGATTTATACTTGTTTTTACATCTTATAACAAACTATTTTTTTTTACCTACTCTTTCTCTCTCTTTCTCTGTTCTCTTTTACCTTTTTTACTCATTTCAAACTTGGATATCACTTTCAGGGCTTTAGTCAATGATAATATTGCTCCCACTCCTTATTTCCATTTAGCATTTATTTCATTGATTTCTGTTTATTGAATCAGAAAGTTATGGGATACATAAAGTAAAACAAGTGATAGGAGCACTCCGTCGATTACGACGACGAGGGTCCCATCTGATACGATCAACGGAACAGCCTGCTCGTGAAATTAACATGCAAGTGACTGAGCAATCCACAGACACGTGTACCACTAATGTAGTTCTCAGGGAGATTCAGCGTGACACAGAGCATGACAAGGCTGGCCCTTTTTGAAAGACAGTTACTACTCATTTTTGCCAGCTGAGTGGACTGGAGCAACGTGAAATAAAGTGTCTTGCTCAAGGACACAACACATCGCTGAGAATCGAACTCACGACCTTACGATCATGAGCTGAATGCCCTAACCACTAAGCCACGCGCCTTCACAAAAACACGTGAACAATATCAGTTTTTATGCTGTAAAACCCAGATGCACACACACACACACACACACACACACACACACACACACACACACACATTCATGGTGAGCTTTTGCACAGTTTCCTTCTACCAAATTCAGAAAGTGTTGGTCAGTTCCTTCACAAAGTATTGGTCAACTCTGGGCTATATAGTAGAAGATTCTAGCCTGAAGTGTGTATATTAATTTGTCAACACAGTACTTGAAAATCAGAACATGTTTAAGCTGGAGAACAAAGAAGGAAACAAGAAAACGAATTCAGACAAAATCATATAAAAGAAAATGCCCAAGGGATTTACACATGTGTCAAGATTTTGCTAACAAAAGAGAATTGATATCTCAAGAAAGAATAATATCCAGTCTGAGATGAATGATAACTATAGTTGAAACAGTTCTTTAAGCTGGAAAAAAAACTTAGTACAATGCTTTTCAATAATCGTGATGATAACAAATCTGTTTAATTACAAAAACAGAATGAGGCACAGATGTTCATCATTCGTTTCGTTTACTTGATTGTTTGTTAATTTAACATCTATTTTGCTGTGCTAGTATGGGTTGGACGGAGGCTTCTTTAAGCTATCGTCTTACTACTAGATGGCCTTGTCTCCAGCATTTGCCTGGTTTTTCACGTAAAACATTAGCATTCTTATACATACAGATACATACACAAGTGCACACACATGCACACACACACACACACACTCACACACACACTCACACACATGCAAAGACACACGCTCAACACACACACTCACACATGTATGTATATTCTTTTTCTCCTTTTATTTTGGAATAAATTTTGACCAGGTACCTGCTTAGTTGCAAGGTTATGAAGGAAAGCATCTTGTTTTGTCCATCATCCTTTAAATCTTGAAAATGGTCTTGCTGATTTTTGTAGTCCAAGATATCGTGATATGTATGTATGTATGTATGTATGTATGTATGTATGTATGTATGTATGTATGTATGTATATACGTGTGTATGTGTGTGTGTATGTATGTATGCTTGGTGAGGAGGGTGTTTATTGGACACCCTGCGGGATGAAAAACAAAACCCATCAAAGGGCGGAGGAACTCTTGAGAGTCAGCAGCCATCCAATAAATGTCTTAAGGATGTATCATGCGCGGGGACATAGAAATAATCGGACTAAATACCTGATCGCGCGGTTAAACCATTGGGGGTGAAGGACTCCTAGCCTTTGTTAGGGCATCCTTCTAGGAGAAGGTAACTCAGGTAACTAGGATAACTCCGACATAAAACCTGCGGCTCAGTGGTTACCGATGATGTTGACTTGTTCTTCTTTTCGGATTATGGCTGCTGTTGCTTAGTGAGTGGGATTGACTCAGTGCACAGCCTTTCCTCACTTTAAAAAAAATCTTCTTGCACAGGCATTGCACGATAACAACATTGATTAAGCTTCGTGCAATGGCCATACTCGATAACGAGGGGGCAGCCACCTTGTATGTATGTATGTATTTATCCATGTAAATGTTTTATTTCAGTTCTTCTTAACCCTTTCGTTACTGTATTTTATTTTGAGATGCTCTGTGTTTCTTTCAATTACTTTAAATATAGCAAAGAATTTAGTAAAATAACTTAGTTATCATTCAGCTAGTGTTAAGAACATAAATTGTGACTAAGATTTGGTGGAAGATTTTAATTCAAAACTTACGAAAACAAGACATTTGTACTCAGAGCCAGAGCTGGTTTCAGCCAGGTTGGTAACAAAAGGGTTAAGAGAGCTCAAGCCAGTCACTAACAAAAGGGACAAAATTTAATGAGTTAAGAGAGCTCCCAGTATTTGTAAATATGTGGTTAAGTTTGTAAGTTGGTTGAGCTATCGGTGCACACACCGATGTGTGTGCATCTATTTATCTAAAGGATCCCAGACGGATATTCTTTGGAATGTTTTACAAATCTTCACTGTGACACTAATAGATTGGATGTGGAGAATCCACATCAGTTTCTTTTGCTAATTCTTTGAGAAACATAGTATTTCTAGGTTTTCAGGTAAATTTTTTTTTAAGTACTTAGCCTAATACACCTATGATGATGAGTGGCTGTGTGGTAAGTAGCTTGCTTACCAGCCACATAGTTCCGGGTTCAGTCCCACTGCATGGCACCTTAGGCAAGTGTCTTCTTCTATAGCCCCGGGCCAACCAAAGCCTTGTGAGTGGATTTGGTAGACGGAAACTGAAAGAAGTTTGTCGTATATATGTGTGTGTATATATGTATGTATGTGTGTGTGTGTATATGTTTGTGTATCTATGTTTGTCCCCCCCAACATTGCTTGACAACCGATGATGGTGTGTTTACGTCCCCGTAACTTAGTGGTTTGGCAAAAGAGACCGATAGAATAAGTACTAGGCTTACAAAGAATATGCCCTGGGGTCAGTTTGCTCGACTAATGGCGGTGCTCCAGCATGGCCACAGTCAAATGACTGAAACAAGTAAAAGAGTAAAGAGAGTACAAGAGTATGTATGTATGTATGCATGCCTGCATATATGTATACATGCATGTATGTGTGTATGGATGGATGGATGGATGGATGGATTTGCCTGTGTGCACATGCACAAATATGTATCATCATTGTCTTCATTTACATCCACTTTTTGATACTTATTTGGGTTGGAAAACTCTCCTCCAACATAGAGTCTTGCCACTTCATTATCTCCATAATGAGGTTTACTCTTCTTGATGAGCCTCCATCGCTTCTCATGTCTTTCTTTTTCACTAGCTCCTTCCATTTGGACTACTTGGCAATTATTTATCCATTTCTCATCATTGTCTATACCAGCACAGTCTTCTCTATTACACACTATATCTAATTCTTTGTCTCGGCCCATTTGTTTTCCATCATTCCATTCACAATAATATTACACGTCCAACAGAGGCTGTTCACTTTATTTATTTCCAGCCTTCATACATGCTCTACATCAAACGCCCACTATACATTCAAGCATCATACAATGTACCATTCACTTGAAGAGAGAATGCTTTTGGTGCCAGCAGAGGTATTATTTCTCTGAAGCATTTCCACTTGCTTCTTACCCTGGCTGCTATGAATTCAGAACAACCTCCACTACACTTTAGATTACTTAGATAACAAAAACTATCAACTACTTCATAACACCTACCATATCTGTTCATTTGCTTCTTTAACATGCATCTCCTTCCATTATTTTTCTCAGTTTATTTTCTCCATGCTAGCATGGATTTGGATGGGAAGATAGTTCATATGGCATTTAAGACTGAATACTCTTATCTCTTTTCAAATTAAGATTTTTTGTTCCAAAGTTATGCCACTTAATAACAATTGAAGTCTTTCAGAATCACACATAGCCAAATCCAAAGTTGAAATGGTTTAACCACCATTTTTGAAATGGGGCATTTGAAAATTGCAAGATCCAGTGCACGAAACTTAAGGTTAGACACAAAGTCTAATAATATAAAAAACTTTAATCTACTAAGGTAGTGTTCACTTCTCATTTTCAATGTTCACTACTATTATACGTGTGTGTGCATGTGTGTGTGTGTTTGAGTGTCTGTGTATCTATATGTGTGTGTATGCAGATATATATGTGTGTGTGTCTGTGTGTGTGTATATATATATATATATATATATATATATATATATCATCATCATCATTATCATCGTCATTTAACATCCGTTTTCCATGATAGCATGGGTTGGACGGTTCAACCGGGGTCTGGGAAGCCAGGAGGCTGAACCAGGCTCCAATCTGATCTGGCAGTGTCAGCTAGATGTCCTTCCTAACACCAACCACTCCGTGAGTGTAGTGAGTGCTTTTTATGTGCCACTGGCACAGGTGTCAGGGGAAGCTGGCAACAGCCAGAACAGTTGGTGCCACCGGCACGGAATATATATATATATATGTATGTATATATCTATATATGCATGTATTCTTTTATTATTTTGTTTCAGTCATTTGACTGTGGCCATGCTGGAGCACCATCTTTAGTCGAACAAATTAACCCAAGGACTTATTCTTTGTAAGCCTAGTACTGGTTCTATCGGTCTCTTATTGCCAAACCACTAAGTGACAGGGACGTAACCACACCAACATCCGTTGTCAAGCGATGATGGGGGGACAAACTCAGGCACACAAACATATACACACATATATATATATATATGACAGGCTTCTTTCAGTTTCTTATTTCTTTGCTGCCCACAAGGAGCTACACACAGAGGGGACAAACAAGGACAAACAAATGGATCAAGTCGATTATATTGACCCCAGTGCATAACTGGTACTTATTTAATCGACCCCAAAAGGATGAAAGACAAAGTCGACCTCCGCAGAATTTGAACTCAAAACATAGTGGCAGACGAAATACCACTATGCTTTTCGCCCTGCATGCTAACGTTTCTGCCAGCTCACCGCCTTAGGCTTCTTTCAGTTTCTGTCTACCAAATCCACTCACAAGGCTTTGGTCGTTCCAAGGCTATAGTGGAGGACACTTGCCCAAGGTGCCATGCAGTAGGACTGAACCCGGAACCATGTGATTGGTTAGCAAGCTACTTATCACACAGCCACTCCTGCGTCTCTGTATGCAAGTCTATAGATAGATATATTAATGCTTGTTTTTATGTCAAGTCATATATAAAACCAAATTAAGCTGAAAGATGCGTACACTAATATATAGAAATATTTTTAGTAGAGTACAAGCTAATTAAACTTTTACAAGGAAAAAATTAGCAGTGACTTCGGTCTCAGCTTGCTGCTTCTGTCAGCCTCTGTGTGTGTGTGTGTGTGGTGTGTCTGTGTCTGTGTCTCTGTCTGTGTGTGTGTGTGTGTGTGTATGTCTGTACGATTGTGTGTCTGTATATATGTGTGTGTTCTTGAGTGTGTATACATATACACATACTTGTGTATGTATATGTGCATGTGTGTATGTATGTATGTATACATATATACATGTATGTATGTTTGTGTGCAGGTACCATATATATATATATGTGTGTATACATATATATTTATAAAACCGTGTATGTATGTATGCATGTACGTATGTATGTAAGTATGTAAGTACATGCGTATGTATGCATGTATGCATGTATGTATGTATGTATGTATGTATGCATGTATGTATGTATGTATGTATGTATGCATGTACGTATGTATGTATGTATGTATGCATGTATGTATGTATGTATGTATGTATGCATGTATGTATGTATGTATGTATGATGTATGTATGTATGTATGTATGTATGTATGAATATAAATGTATTTACGTATGCAAAAGAAAAAGAAAAAATGAAGCTGGAGGGTTGATTCATAAAATATTTAATTATGAACTAATGCTCCAGTTTTGTTTTTTTTTCCTATATGTACTCTGTCATCTTTGTAACAATAGAAACCAGTGAAAAGAAATTTGGACTATAAAACACAGCTTCTCTTTTACTGTTTTCTCTTTCAGTGCATAAGGATGTACATTGAGTTTTAAATGTCAAGCAATTTAAATAACATTATACAAATTTGTATATGATTGTGTGTGGGTGTACATGTGTGTGAGTGTGTGTCTGTGTCTGTGTGTGTGTATACATCAATGTATATATCTAACTATCAATCTATTTATCTATCTATTTGATGTATACCTATATTTATATATCTAAATATGTATGTATATATATATATATTATATATATATATATATATTATATATATATATATATATATATATATATATATATATATATACATACACACACACACACATACATATACATATGTGTGTGTGTATATATATATATTTGTGCGTGTGTGTATGTATATATATACATATTATATATATATATATATATATATATAGATAGATAGAGAGAGAGAGCGAGAGAGAGAGAGAGAGAGAGAGATAGGTATAGATATTTCTATCAAGTTGAGTAAAAAGTAAGCAACCTTCTGAACCATGAAGAATTTGTACCAAATTTTTGCAGAGTTTTGAAATTTTTTAAAACATTTTTTGAAACTGTCTGATAATACAGACATAGACTTACCCAAATGCATCAATAAATTAACATTGATATTTTTTTCACCATTGTTATAATTATCTGAAATTGAACTGTCAAAGTGTGATGTTCAAGCAATTTTGCTATTCAACTTCAAAAAATGACATAAAGCAGCTGAAACTGCTCGCAATATCAATGAAATGTTTGGTGAAGAAATGACCAGTGAGAGGTCAATTTGAAAATGGCTTAAACGATTTCACAGTAGAGACCTGATCCTTGAAGATTGTGAGCATAGTGGACGTCCATCTGTCATCAATGACAGGCAATTAAAGACCATCATTGAGAAAGATCCATGTAAAACCACTTGAGAACTGGCAAAAGAACTTCGAGTTAACCAGAAAACGGCGTGCAACCATTTGCATGCAATCAGAAAATTAAAAATGATCGACAAATGGGTACCACACTATTTGAATGAAAATCAGAAAATGCACAAATATGAAATTTGCTTGTCACTTCTTCTCCACAATCAGACTGATCCATTTCTCGCCCATATTGTAACCTGTGATGAAAAGTGGATTCTGTACAATATCGAAAACATACTTTCTCAGTGGTTGGACTAAAATGAAGCACTGAAAACCTTCCCTAAACCCAAGCTCTTCAAAAAGAAGGTTATGAGGGAACTTGGCGACGAAGTTCTCCACCCAGCTTATTCCCTAGACCTTTCTCCTATCGACTACCACTTTTTCAATCACCTTGATGGTTTCCTGTGAGACAGAGTTAAAAAATCAAACTGATGCTGAAAGTGCGTTCAAAGAATTCATCAGCTCCAGAACTTGTTACCGGAATAAACAAACTTGTAATTCGTTGACAAAAATGTGTTGATTGTAATGGTATTTACTTTGATGAATAAAATTTTCATATTGTTGAAATACATTGTGATAAATTTCACGTTTCAAGATGCTGCTTACTCTTTACTCAGCCTGATATATATATATATATATAAACAAATTGATAAATAAAACATATGCATATATACAAACATATATGTGTGTACCTACATTTTCATGTATATATACATGCATATATGGGTACAGGACACCAAAAAACGTCGAACACAATGAGAAACAAAAACATAAACACAAAACCAAGGAAATGGACATTTTTCTTAAACAACGAAAAAATAGAGTACAGGACATAGAACACAAGGAAAATTCCCCTTCTTCAGTCGTCTCAGTTTCATCTACTCTGCGTTTCGAAGGTAAAGGCGAGACACGACTTCGGTGAAACATTCCTTCCTGCAAAAGGCAAATTAAATAAAATTTGAGATTTTTTTGCGGAGGGGTAAAAATGGTAACAAAAACAGGACAGTAAAGACAGTACAAAATATAAACAGTAAAAGACAGGACAAGGAGAATAACAGTAACACAGACTGTTTATATGCATGTATATATACATGTAGATGTAGGTATGTACATATATGTATGTATATATGCATATGTTTTATGCATCCATTTCTAAGTAAGTTTGTTTCTATATATATATATATATATGGGGAGAGAGACAGACAGACAGAGGCAGAGACAGAGACAGAGACAGAGAGACAGAGAGAGGGGGTAGTGATATATTGAGAATGAGGGAGAGAGAGGGAGAAAGAGATAGGTATAGATATACACATACATAATGCATACTTATATAAATAAATAAATATATATATATATATATATATATATATATATATATATATATATATATATATATATATATATATAAGGATAAGATCGTTAATTTAAAAAAATAACGATCTTATCAAGTGGCCAGCATGGAAAAAATAACCTTCAAAGGTAATAATTATTAAAATTATAAAAATCCAGTAATTTTTTTACTAGTTTTCATCTTGTCTTTTCGTCTTCTCTCCATGTTGCTATATGAACACTTAAGGTGGTTTTAGAGTCAGATCATGGCTGCTATTTTCAGCATGGTGGTATGTCGTAGATACCCTAATTTATAATTTTATATATATATATATATATATCCATGTTGATTCGCTAGCTTCTGCATGCATTTTTTCTCTCTCCTTGTTTCTTTCCGTGTTTCTTTTTTGTGTATCTTTCTGTTGAGCGTAGGCTCGAAACGTAAAAGACTTGTTTTATTTATATTCCTGAGCACCATACTAATACAATTGTTTGTTTGTATTCCACCTGCCTTCGTCTTTTGTTTATTTTCATAAAGCTTCCCGTTATATATATATATACATGTGTGTGTGAATGTGTAGACATTTGCTATTGATGTTATTGGATAGTTCAATGCTTCACAATTACTATTATATTCATATCAGGTTCAATGAAATACTACTCACTGTTAACTTTCCACTTACACCATGCTGAAAATGATAGCATATCATGTTTTAACCCTCCATTTCCTAGCACAAAGCTGCATTACTTGAAATCCATGGTCTTGCAAGGTACATGGCACCTTCACTTGTGCTGTTGCAATGAGAAAAACACCCAGAGGATCCACTTGTAGAGAAAGTTAACATAAGATGAGCAGGGGTAAGGGAACATTACATACACACATGCAGAGAGTAAAAGAGAAAGAATCATGGAAACAGGACAGAAGCAGAGAGAGAGAGAGAGAGAAAGAGCGAGAGAGAGCAGATGAGAGAGAGAGAGAGAATAAATAACAAAGTAGTGATGGGAGGAGTGATACAAGAAATTTGTTTTATTTATTTTTATTCTAAGAAACATTTGTATCATGATATCTGGGACTATAAAAATTTTCAGGACGTTCTTACATACTCGCAGATAGGTCCCGCTTTGATTTACCGAAAATTTCAATAAAAATCAGGTGTGTGACCTATCCACTTGACATCACGTAAGGATCTGAAGTAAAAGGTGGCATATCAGTAGTTGAGCTGATTATCAATTAGACTACTTTCATAAAGTCACTTCTGCAAAAATGTCTTAATATTTATAAGTAAAGTTTTGAAATGAAGGTGAATATTTGATAAACAAATATTATCAAATCTCTTTTACTCTTTTACTTGTTTCAGTCATTTGACTGTAGCCATGCTGGATCATCGCCTTTAGTCGAGCAAATCGACCCCCAGGACTTATTCTTTGTAAGCCTAGTACTTATTCTATTGGTCTATTTTGCTGAACCGCTAAGTTACAGGGGACGTAAACACACCAGCATCGGTTGTCAAGCAATGTTGGGGGGACAAACACAGACACACAAACATATACACACACACACACACACACACACATATATATATATATATATATATATATATATATATATATTATATATGTATATATATATATATACATACATACAATGGGCCTCTTTCAGTTTCTGTCTACCAAATCCACTCACAAGGCTTTGGTCAGCCCAAGGCTATAGTAGAAGACACCTGCCCAAGGTGCCACGCAGTGGGACTGAACCTGGAACCATGTGGTTGGTAGGCAAGCTACTTATCACACAGCCACTCCTATGCCTAAATAATTACAATATAAAAGGGCCACGTAACTCCTCAGATTATAGGGCATTCTATCAGTGAGTCAACCAGAAATATCTACTTTGACAACTCCTAACTAAGGGTGAGACCTCTCCACTGGTACGACCTATCCACTGGTGTGACCTATCCACTGGTGTGACCTATCCACTGGTGCGGCCTAGCCATGGGTATATATGGTAATACCCTGGTGTCAGAACTCAATGTACATAGGCTTCGGAATAAATTAGTTGAGTACTGAGCATGAATATGAAATTAAATAAATGACAAGGAACAATAAATAATGCAATAAATTTCATTATTACACTTGTTTCTTCTATAAGATGCAATACACCCAGAGCTAACTGCTTGTGCATCACCCTGTAGCAACATATCATCAGACAAAAAGAATTACATAAGATTCTGCTGACTAAGCATCTGGAAATATGCGGAAACAGCAGATTCACGATATTTCCTTTCTAAAAATGCCCAAGGGATGATCCAAAGTATCGGAAGGCAATGGAACTACATTTTATAGAAATTTTTTTACCTAAATTAAACATATAAAAAATATATTTTTAAGCACATGAGAAATCCTTGTTAAAAAAATTTATCTTCCAGATGAACCAAATCAGATTACCACTGAATATTATTATTAATAATGTTCTCATTACTGCTACTAAAATAACTAGAAAAATTCACTTAACCAACCAACGTACACTCTGTCATACACATACTCTTAAATATACTCTTAAACATACTCTTAACCAACCAATACTCTCTCTCTCTCTTTCTCTCTTAAAAACTTTCCAAAACAATTTAGTAGATTCTATTTTCTACAGTTGGATAATATGATAACTGATCGAAAATAATATCAGTCACACAAATTTGACTGACTGACAAATTTGACTTTTTGACCCGTCATCAATATCAACCATCCCAGAAAAACACCCCTCCCTTTCTTTTGTTTTCCTTTCCTCTTTCTTTTTTCCTGTTTTTCTTTCTTTTTTCTCTCTCTAACGAGGCCTCCAAAAATTCACCACACACATATACATACACACATAAATACACTCACATATATACACACACATACAGATTCAAAGTAACAAAGAACATCCCAACTGCTCCTGAAACATCCTCTTTCTAAAACTCAAGAAAACAAATTCATCTCCAGATGATGATGATGATGATGATGAGATGGTGATGGTGATGATGCTACACATGTAAAGTCTGGACAAAGCATCATATCACTAACTTTGAGTGATGAAAATCATACGTATTATTAATATAATATTACTTGTTATATGACAGGTAATTTTGGTTGAATTCTTCTGCCACCATGAATAATGTCAGAAATATGACTATTCATGAAATAATTATAATTCGACTTCTATCAAATTTCTTGGTGCAATTAATGCAAATTTTAAAAAAAAGATATCAAATATCTTAAAATAAAATTACATAAAACAAATTATTTTTTATTTGTATAACTCCTCCCATAACTATTTCACCATTCATTTCCTGTTTTTCTCTCCTCCTCCTCCTCCTCTTGTTTTTCTGTATGTACGTAAATTTCCTTTACTCATTGCCAGCCACCAAGCCTAGTATGTGCACTCACACTGCATATAAAGCATAGCTGGAGAAATTGACCAACCAATTGACCAACTGCCATTTACATTAGCTATTATTGATTTCACGTTTTGGCACAACGCCAGCAATTTTTTTGGTGGGAAGTGGGGTAAGTCAATTACATCAACCCCAGTATTCAACTGGTACTTATTTTATCAACACTGAAAGGGTGAACAGCAAAGTCAACATAAAGACAAGCAAAATGTCACAAAGTATTTTGCCCAACATATTAATGATTCAGCCAGTTCATCACCTGTTATTCTTTTCCACTCTAGACCAGTCGATTAGATCGACCCTAGTACGCAACTGGTATTTAATTCATTGACCCTGAAAGGATGAAAGGCAAAGTCGACCTCAGCAGAATTTGAACTCAGAACGTAAAGAGAGACGAAATACCACTAAGCATTTTGCCTGGCATGCTAACACTTCTGCCAATTCACCGCCTTAGTATTGGCTATTATTAAACAGAGATGAGTGTCGCCCGTCAATGGATTGATAACTTTGGAAGTATACTTTTGTCAACATGGACAATATCAGGAAATATGACATATATGCAATTATATGCTTTTACAAAATAGTGAAGTGAATAACAATATGTTATAGAAGTACAAACACACACACACACACACTCTCTCTCTCTCTCTCTCTTTCTCTCTCTCTCTTTCTCTCTCTCTCTTTCTCTCTCTCTCTCTATTTATATATATATATATATATCGAAATCAAATTCGATGACTGGTAACCGTGCTAGTGGAGCACTAAAAGCACCATCCGAGCATGATCATTGCCAGAGCAGCAAACTGGCTTCCATGCTGGTGGCACGTAAAAAGCACCATTTTAGCGTGATCGTTACCAGCCTCGCCTTACTAGCACTTGTGCCGGTGGCACGTGAAAAAACATTTGAATGAGATCGTTGCCAGTGCCGTTAGACTGGCTCCTGTGCAGGTGGCACATAAAAAACACCATTTGAGTGTGGCGGTTGCCAGTACCTGGACTGGCTTTTGTACAGGTGGCATGTAAAAAACACCATTTGAGCGTGGCCATTGCCAGTACCTCCTGACTGGCCCTCATGCTGGTGGCACATAAAAGCACCTACTAGACTCTCAGAGTGGTTGGCATTAGGAAGGGCATCCAGCTGTAGAAAATCTGCCAGACCAGATTGAAGCCTGGTGCAGCCATCTGGTTCGCCAGTCCTCAGTCAAATCGTCCAACCCATGCTAGCATGGAAAGCGGACATTAAATGATGATGATGATGATGATGACGATGATGTGTGCATATATATATATATAATATATATATATATATATATATATATATATTACACACACACAACACACACACACACACACACACACGCACATATATATATATATTTATATATATACACATAAGGTAAAGACCCCCTTCGGTCATAAATAATTATGGGATTGCACCTAGAAAGTTCCCCTCTGAGGTACAAGTCTGGAAGACCAGCAGTCACCCAAGCATACCAGCCTCTCCTCTCCATGCTACCGATGTTATTCAAGGGAAAGGCAAAGGCCAATAGAGCTTGGAACCAGTAACATTGCAATTCATTTTTACAGCTGAGTTAACTGCAGCAATGTAAAATAAAGTCTCTTGCTCAAGAACACAACACACAGCCTGGTTCAGGAATTGAACTCTCTACCTCATGATTGTGAGACTGACACTCTAACCACTGACCTATGCACCTTCACACAGACACACACACACACACATTAATCTCTCGCTCTCTCTCTCAACGATTCTTTCTCTTTCAGCGTTTGTGTGAGTGTTGAAGCTTTCATTTACTCATTTTCTGCCATCAAGCCTAATAAGTACACTCATTGTGCACGTCTTATGTTAACTTCCTTGGTATTTTTCTTTCACACCTTCCCATCTCTTGAGACATTGTAAAGTGTTACTGGAGAAATCAACCAACCAACTATATACACATATATGTCTGTGTGCATGGGGGAGCGGTGTATATATATATATATATAGATAGATAGATAGATATAGATATATATTATATAATATATATATATATAGATATATATACATATATATATATATGATTGATTGATTGATTCTAGTTTCAGCTCACGGGCATATATATATGCATGTATGTATGTATGTGTGTGTGTATTGAGAGAGAGAGAAAGAGAGAGAGAGAGAGAGAGAGAGAGAGAGAGAGAGAGCGTCAGTGTTGTGAATGATATATTCTGAAGATTTAATGCCATTTTAATCGAAGTTAGATATTCTAGGTAAGTAGTTTTGAAAGCAATGATAAATCGATTAAAATGTATCCAATTTCAATACGGGTGGCTATCATTAGAGTACTGCTTAAAAGAATAGAAATCAAAAATACAAAAATAATTAAATAAGCAATTAATGATAATAATAATAATAATAATAATAATAATAATAATAATAAAAATAATAATGATGGTGGTGGTGGTGGTGGTGGTGTTTTTATTTTTGTTTCAATTTGTATTTTTGATTTTTTTCTCATTTTCAGTTTATTTATTTATTTATTTATCTATTTATTTATTTATATTGGTAATAGCTAATTATTTAATCAATGATCAACTGCAATCTTTTTCCACTGCAGCACATACTACAGAGACTGTGTGCTGTAAATAATATATAGAGAGTTGTCGTGATTTCAAAGTTAGCAGTAGCCAAATATGGTCACTGGTACTGATGAATACAATTGTTTTAAACAAGAAATTTGCTCTCTCGCTCTTTCTCACTCTCGCACTCTGTCTACATATCTCTCTCTGTCTATAACTATCTCTTTCTCTCTTTTTCATGCTCTGGATATTGTTCACTTATCCAGTCATTCATTTTACACGTGCTTTTTTTTTTTCCTGTGCTACCATCTATTGGACAAAGACTTATTTGAGGTGGTATTTTACAGTGTGATTGCTCTTCCGGTCCCCAACCTGTTATCTGTTTATCTGTTTTACAAGTGCAGGATTTTTTTTTATTCCGTTACTTCAAAAGTGATGAACTACAGGTGGTAATGTTTACTTGGAATGTAAACATAACAATGCTATTTATTAATTTTTTATATATATTCATATCTTTATCTCACGCAATAAACAGAAGTCACAACTTTCACTTACACGCACGCACACACACATATATTCTTTTAGTCTTTTACTTGTTTCAGTCATTTGACTGCGTCCATGCTGGAGCACCACCTCAAAGGGGTTTTAAGTCAAAGAAATCAACCCCACAACTTATTCTTTGTAAACCTAGTACTTATTTTGTTGGTCTTTCTGCTAAGCTACAGGGACATAAACACACCAACATCAGCTGTCAAGCAATGGTGGCAGGAACACAAAGACACACTCACATATAAATATATGTGTGTGTATATATATATACACACACACACACACATATATATACACACAGATATATATATATTATTTATATATATATATATCATCATCATCATCATCGGTTAACGTCCGTTTTCCGCGCTAGCATGGGTTGGACGGTTCGACCGGGGTCTGGGAAGCCAGGGGCTGCACCAGGCTCCAGTCTGATCTGGCAGTGTTTCTACAGCTTGATGCCCTTCCTAACACCAGCCACTCCGCGAGTGTAGTGGGTGCTTTTTACGTGCCACAGGCATAGGTGCCAGGGGAGTCTAGCAGTGACCACAATCGGTTGGTGCTTTTAACGTGCCACCGGCACAGAAGCCTGTCGGGGCGGCACTGGCATCGGCCACGTTTGGATGGTGCTTTTTATGTGCCACCGGCACAGGTATCACAACTACTATTTCCATTGATATTTATTTCAATGTTCGTGCACTTGACTCAATAGGTCTCCTCAAGCACAGCGGGATGTTCTGGAATCATATATACATATATATACATATTTATGTATTTCACTAAATTTTTCCCTCATTGTTTACGTATTTCATGTTAGTTGCACCATTGGTGACATCCTGTACCTATATATGCATGTGTATATATATATATATATATATACTCTTTTTTTTCTTTACTCTTTTACTTGTTTCAGTCATTTGACTGTGGCCATGCTGGAGCATCGCCTTTAGTCGAGCAACTCGACCCCGGGACTTATTCTTTTTGTAAGCCCAGTACTTATTCTATCGGTCTCTTTTTGCCGAACCACTAAGTGACGGGGACGTAAACACACCAGCATCGGTTGTCAAGCAATGCTAGGGGAACAAAGACAGACACACAAACACACACACATACATATATATATATACATATATACGACAGGCTTCTTTTCAGTTTCCATCTACCAAATCCACTCACAAGGCATTGGTCGGCCTGGGGCTATAGCAGAAGACACTTGCCCAAGATGCCACGCAGTGGGACTGAACCCGGAACCATGTGGTTGGTTAGCAAGCTACTTACCACACAGCCACTCCTGCACCTATATATATATATACGTGGCTGGTACTGGTGTCAGACCAATGGTACCTGTGCTGGTGGCACATAAAAAACACCCACTACACTCATGGAATGATTGGTGTTAGAAAGGGCATCCAGCCATAGAAACCTTGCCAAATCAGATTGGAACCTGGTGCAGCTCCCTGGCTTACCAGTTTTCTATCAAACTGTCCAACCTATGCCAACATGGAAATCAGACATTAAACGATGATATATATGTACGTATTCATGCATAAATTTTTCAAGTCTATCTCACTTTTGTTCTGTCAATCTGTCTGCAAAGGACCATCCATAACTATCAATTACAATTTTCTGGTTGACTTCAGCATTTGACTGTCTCCATCTGCAATTTAATGATAATCCTATAAACTTTGATTGCTGTGGTTTCCAATCATGTTTTTGGTATGAGGAATTTTGTTTTGGTTTTGTTTTTAATGATTGGCATCAATTAACTTGCCATGGTATATTTTTGTCATGTTTGCTTTGCATAGTAAAATATCTGTAATTCTTTTTGTTTGTTTCCAGTAAGGCCATGTTTAAGAGGGCTCATTTGGGGAAAAATGTCACTTAGCAGGACTATTTACTGTTTTTTTTCAATAATTGTTTCTTATATAAAGCGAATTATTGTATCTACCTCCAATTTTGGTTTTCCATACATTTTGTATAAAGTGAGTGAGTCTTGTTTGTGTAACAGAGTTAAATAGTGGATGTATCAATGATGTTCCAGTATATATGAACAGATGAGTTAGTTTTCTCTTATATACATCACTATGTGAATATACAGTTGTATTATGTATGTATATCGAGGAAAAATGAATGTATATGATTTGAATGCATATGATTTGTATATGACTTGGAATGTTGAAATTAATAATACTACATAGAGAAGATTATGAAACAATTGTAATCATATGGAATTCATGTAAAAACAATAAATTTGCTATATAATACAATAACATATGTAAGTATTTATTCACGAAGCGTCATTGTCACATTTCACAATTCCACTCTTCAGAATTATGTATAAAAGTTGCTTGCTCCATTCTCTTTGTTTATAATTGTGAAGCCTCAGCAAATATTTGTGGACTTTCAGGTATGTGTTTGATAAAATAGTCAATGGATTACTGCCTGTCTGATAGCTAGGACCCATGAATGAGCTTAACTCCAGGGTTTACAATCAAATGAAGTTATTACAAAGAATAAGTCCAGGGGTCGATTTGTTCAAC
Source organism: Octopus sinensis (assembly GCF_006345805.1). Classification (NCBI taxonomy): domain Eukaryota; kingdom Metazoa; phylum Mollusca; class Cephalopoda; order Octopoda; family Octopodidae; genus Octopus; species Octopus sinensis. The sequence continues at coordinate 44,914,452 of NC_042999.1, read as the reverse complement.
TAAAGGCGGTGCTCCAGCATGGCCACAGTCAAATGACTGAAACAAGTAAAAGAGTGAAAGAGTATGCCAGATAAAATGCTCAGTGGCATTTCATCCATCTTCACATTCTTAGTTCAAATTCTGCCAGGGTCCACTTTACCTTCCATCATTGCAGAGTTGATAAAACAAATACCAGTTGAACATAGAGGTCAATTTAATTGACTTACACCCTCTCCAAAAATTGCTGGCCTTGTGCCAAAATCTGAAAGCTTTGAAGTCTAGGCTTATTTTGACAGTAGATTTAATCCACCAACTCTTTGGGTTCCTTTACTAGAGAAACTTACTCTGTTGCAGCAGGCATCCAAGTCATGTCTCCAGTTTGAGGAAACCTTCTTCCTTTATATCAGTTTCCAAGGCTCAGCATAGGGTCTTTACCCTGGCTAAGCAACAACAAAAATAATAAAATAAAAAAACAGTAGTAAGACTCTTTATATCCCACTGAACTAACCAGACGCAGTACTTCTTTTTAATTATTAACACTTGTGTGGGAGATGGGGGATGTGACAGAATCATTAAAAAATAGAAAAAATACCCTGCAGTATTAGTTCCAGCTCTTTACTTTCTGAGTTCGAACCCTATCGAAGTCAATTTTGCCCTTCATCCCTCTAGGGATGATAATATAAACTACCTGTCAAGTACTGGAGTTAATATAATCGAGTGCTCCCCATCTCTCTCTAAAATTAATGGCCTTGTGTCTACATTAGAAATAATTACTACTACTTGGTGGGGGAGAACTTGCTAAAAGCCACCTATCAATCAAATTATCGATTTCTGAAACCTAGGGAGACCTTAGATACACAACAACAGACACATCCTCTTCCCTCTGTCTTTCCTGGTCATCAGCCAACTTATGTTTTCCTGTCTATTCTGTGAGGTTGCTCAACCTCTCCATTTATGATCATCATATATACAATTTCTTTCATTAAGACTTATCCATGCATGAACATTTATGCAAAACAGTGTTGTTACACGATCAAGTCACTTCGTTTTCCACCTTTATCAGCTAACAGAAGTGTCTCATAGTTTGTAGTCTTACCGACAATTTTTCCCCTAACACACTCAGTGATTTGTGTCATGGCATATATCTTCATTCAGTGATATTGATCTTCTTTAGGTCTTTGTTTAGTAATATTGTTCAGGTTGATTTGTAATGTTGTTATTGTAAAGCAAAACTGTGTTGTACATATGACCGTAGGAGACATCACTGAAAAATGTTGTCTTCTTTACATTTGTATCCAGTAAAAAAGTTGACCCTCATCTACTTTTTATGCAAAACCCAGAGCCTGACTCTTAAGAAGTCTTTTGGGGCCTCAGAGGGTATTTACATGCATCACATACTGGTCTGTAGTATAATAAATAGTATATTGGAACCTGCCTGAACTAATGGTTTGCAGTTCAATCAGGGTTTGAGTACAAGTACATATGTGATTCCATCTTATGAGGAATGAAAATCTTAACCATTTGTAATATGCATCACAGTAAATCAGAAAATATTCTTGCTTCAAATATCTATATATATAGTCATCATCATCATCATCATCACCATTGCCATCATCATCATTTTTGTATTTACTTTTCCATGCTTGCTGGTTTAGGTACATCCTCTCCAACAAAACCTGTTACTCGTATTCCTTTGAGGTTCAACATCTTGAGATCAACTTTCGCTACTTCTGACTATGTCGTCCTTTCCTACAGTTTCCTTCTATATGGATCCCTTGCCATTTTTTTTTACTCAACAAGAATCGTCCTTATGCATTACATATCTGTACTAATACAGTGGTCTGTCAAAAACTTATCTGTTCTGAGTTCAAATGCATCTCACTGTGGCCTATTTGGGTGCCTTTACTGGAGAAGCCTACTCTGCTGCAAGCATTCAGGTCAGAGCTTCACTTTGAGAATACCTTCCTATTTCCTTTACATCAGTTTCCAGGGCCTGGCAGAGGGTCATGGATACTCCCTTTCTCCCTAGCTAAGTAAAAAAACAAAAGAATAGGAATAGAAGTAAGACACTTTATATCCGACTGAACTAACCACATGCTTTAGATTTTTATATCAGCTCATTTGTACCTCATCATTTATATACAGTGATATTACCCATCTAATGGATCATCCTTGCTTCAGTTTTTCCCCATCATTGGCACACACAAAGCATTTAGGCCCCATAATTTTCTACCATACAAAATCGTAGTTTCGACACAAACATTGTACAATCGAACCATTGTCCAAAAAGAGAGTCTTCTTGTTGTCATCTGAGGTAATATTTTAAGACATATTCTGCTGTAAAATACCTAACACATACAGGCCTGGTTATATTGTTTAAGAAGTTTATTTCTCAACCATGTTGTTTCTTGTTCAGCACCACTGCATAGTAACTTGCACAAGTGCAGTCCCTGGGTGGCTAATGTCTTGTGAGTGAATTTCATTGACAGGGACATTCAACATGAAACTGATCTAATGAGAGACAGAAGTCTATAGCACAGAATGGGGAAAAGCATCTCAGTTATTATTTACATTATTTACATTCGACAGATATTTGTCCTCATCTTGTTTGTTGTTAACACGTTTCAGTTGATATACCCTCCAGCCTTCTTCAGGTGTCAGGTGTTAAACATTGTGTTAACAACAAACAAGATGAGGACAAATATCCATCAAATGTAAATAATGTACATGATTCCTCATCTCTTAAATATAGAACTGCATCTCAGTTATAAGTTTAAGTTAACCCTTTAGATATATTCCATTCCAGTTCATCAAAGCAACTGATTTCGATTAAACTCACCATGCTGTTTGACCTTAGAATTGAAAAAGCACATGTGTTCAAGTTTGAAAAATACACCAGTCTGGCCAACAGCCCGAGGGAAGCCAACTTCTTGGTCAAAGTACTCACTGTAGAGGTTGAAGCCAGAGATTTTGTGGACAATTCTGTTTACGATCTAATGAAACAACTCTCAGTCTCTGGGAAGAACAGGACCAAAGCCTTAAAGGCAATATCAGAGACAGTGGCAAGGTGTTCCAGCTGGATTTGGTCAAGGAGGAACAAAAACGACCTCCGTACCATTTGAAAGCAATATTTTTGTATTCATATATGTAAGGTGGCAAGCTGACAGAAACATTAGCACGCCAGGCAAAACATTTATCGAGTATTTTGTTTGTCTTTACGTTCTGAGTTCAAATTCTGCTGAGGTTGACTTATCCTTTCAGGGTCAATAAATTAATTACTAGTTGCATACTGAGGTCAATCTAATCGACTGCTCCCCTCCCCAAAAAATTTGGCCTTGTACCTATTGTAGAAAAGAATATTTTTGTATTTGTATTTTAATGCTAAGGGAAGTAATTCTGAGTCATTGTGATGGCACTAATGTTTCACTGCTACCATGACAACCAACTTTATTTCTGCTTTTACCCATTAAGTCCCAGAGTACTTAAATTTCTGAATATTACTTTTAAATTTTTGCAGATGATTGGAAATTGGTTAAAAGGAAAACAATAATTATTAAAACTCCTTTACTTCAAGTAGAAATGGAAATAATCAGTGTCCTATAAATAGGACAATGAGACAATGTGATATAGCTTATTTAATGTTCTCATTTAGTGTCCTATTCATAGGACAGTGGGAAATTAATGGGTTAAGTATAAGTTTGAAAGCTGAGTCAATAGTGAACTAAATGAAATTTTCAAGTGGTTTAAATGCACAAGTTTCTAATATCCAAGTGGCTTGAAAGTGTCAGCAGATGGGTATCCAGGAATCATGACTTGGATGCAACCCAGCTTCCTTAAAGTGTAAGAAGTTAAAGGCTGAAACACTTGCCTGTGTGGGGTTTCTTCTCTGAAGACCTTCTGCTTGAGAGTTTTTTGTCACTTAAAACTAACTAAATCCAGACATTGACATTCAGAGTTCAAGTCCAGCTGAGTTCAGCCTTCTTTCCATCCTTCTAGGAATGATGAAAATTAAAGCACAAGCCAAGTGCTGGAGTAAACTTAATCGACTGACACCACTTTCTAAATTCTACCAGTTTTATGTTGAAATTAGCCAGATTATGCCCCTCATACCTAACCTGCAATGTCATTCTAAAAATAAAGAATCACATCATCAAAATCTTGAGGCTATGAGATAATACATGGTTAATTCACAACAACAGGCATAACTGTTTGGTAAGAAGCTTACTTCCCAACCACATGGTTCTGGGTTCAGTCCCACTGCATTGGCACTTTGGGCAAGTGTCTTCTACTTTAATCTCAGGCAGACTAAAACCTTGTCAGTGTATTTGATAGACAGAAAATGAAAAAAGTCCATTGTGTGTGTGTGTATCAATACGTGTGTGTCTCTGTGTCTGTGCCCCCCCCCTCCGCTTGACAACCAATATTGGTACGTTTATGACCCCATAACTTAGAAGTTTAGCAAAAGAGACCAATAGAATGGATACTAGGGTTTTTAAAAAATAAGTCCTGGGGTTGATTTGTTAGACTAAAACCCTTTAATGTGGTGCTCCAGCATGGCCACAGTCAAATGACTGAAACAAGTAAAAGAATAAAAGAATTATAAGCATTCATGGTAATTTGAATACTAAAGGGTTAGCCATTGCTAGCAAGATTTTATATTTAAAATAGAAAATTACTATTTATAAATCTCTCAAATTTACAAATAGTAATTTTCTATTTTTTAAACCAGTGACTGTGTGTCACTTTGAAAACTATATATTTCGAACAAGAATTTAGCCGAACAGTTATTCTGTGCAGATGAAGGAAAATAATCCAGAAATTGCAATACACAGATATTGTTTTGTGTTGAGTGGGGATGCTAAACTTCCTTGTTCAAAAATATAAGGACATAGATAACGTGTTGTATAGCCAGCTGGAAACGATATTTCCTGGGGCTAAATAGCAGTAACATTTGTCCTAACCAGGGCTGCCATGTTATGTTGGCAAATAATCTTTACATTTTATATTTAGAATTTCAACTTGTATGTTAGCATTTTTTCATAATTTACATTTTTACTTCCACAATACAAGGGTGCTGAATTGGTAGAGTCATCAGAGCACAAAATGCTTTGTGGTATTTAGTTACAGCCATTCGCATTCAGAGTTCAAATCCAGCCGAGTTCAGTCTTGTTTCCATCCTTCTGAGAACGGTGAAAAATAAAACACAAGTCAAGTGCTGGAATGAATTTCATCGACTGACACCGCTTTCTAGATTCTTCACCCTATGCCTGTGTTAGAAATGATTTACTTTTGCAGTGCACCTAGTTGCACTCTGCAGGACACCAGTGCTCCATAGTACATTATTGGTGAACCGATGCAGCAGATTGTCAACAACAAGCAATATCTAAATCACAATATAAAACTGAATTATTTCTGCTCAGTGTGACAGTTTGTAATTCATAGCATTTCAGGATTCACTTTCATACACACCACACAGAAACACACACACACACATTTTACATACATACATACATACATACATACGTACATACATACATATATTTATATATATATACATACATATATATATATATATATATATATATATATTATATATATATATATATATGTAAGCTGACATTCTAAAACAGTAAAAGAATATTGGGTAAAAAGAATTAAATGGCAACTTAAATATAATCTGTCAGGACCTTACAACATTTAATTAAGAATTTGATTGACACAGCAGAGTATTTGGAAATATGCGCTGACTTTGTGAATGGTTACTTTGTTAATTTTTTTCCTTTGCTGCCAATTTAATCACCAAGGACTTAATATGATTTTGATAGAATTAAGTTTATTGATCTTTTGATTAGTTGTTCTCCATCTTGAAGTTGTTGTTTCTTTTTTTGTTACTTAATTAGAAAAATAATTTCTATTTTTATATTCTCCTCCCATTTTTTTTAACCCTTTTCCTTTAAGGGAATCCTTTATTCTTCTCTTATTAAGGAAATGCTTTATTCCTTTCTGTCAACATGAACTTTGCTGTCACTATGTTTATTTGCATTACTATCAGAATTTTTCTGGTTAACCATAACATTATTGGTTTCTTACAAAAGTATGCCGCCTACCACAGATTTACAAGAGAGAGGGAAAGTAAATGAGACTGTGTGACACTGATGCTTTCTTAATCACATTAAGCATCTGAAGTTACATTGCGGAAAAGCCATTCTAGCCTTCTAAAAGCACTCAAAAACTGTTAAATTCACTTTCATACCTCAGAAAATATTACGTTGAAAGAAAGTCTTATTGCACTTCAAAATGAGAAAGAAACAAATGCTTCCATGGTCTTAATTAATATATTTAATCAAGATATTATTTCCCTCTCATTACTGATAACCTTTTCCCATCTATTTGGCAAACTGTTGATTTCTTGGGTGCAAAATTCTTCAAGTTTCAAAGTAAAAAACAGTCAATAACATTTTTAATCTCTTCACAATTAATAAACTGTTTTCCTTCCAAATAGCATTGCAATGATGTGAAAAGATGAAGCAAGGTCAGGAGAGTAAGAAAGATGAGGCAAAACTTCCATATTTAGTACCATGACCTGTTCTTGAGTGACTTGAGTAATTTATGTTCTTACATTTGTAAGACCAATACCTTCTTATGGCTGACCAATGATAGGTGCTTTATCTACAAATTTTTGTGCAATGCTTCTAGTTGGTGACAATACTTCACATTAGCTGTTTTGTTTTAGTTTAATACTTTATGATAGATGATACCCTTCATATCACACCAAACATAGAGTATAAAGGTTTTCAGGTGTAGTCCTGGTTTGTAGATAGGTTCTTTTTTATTGGATGATAACCATTTTTGTTTTGATATGATATGATTATAAAGAACCCACTTTTCATCATTTGTGATGGTTTTACCCAGGAAAAGTTCGCTAACAAGTCTATTTTTCAACTCTTCAATTAAGATCCCCTAACCAATTATAAACAGTTTTCCTAATTCATGAAGGTGCTTTATGATCGAAGTGCAAGTTGTATTGAAGTACTTTGCTAATTCTCGTACAGTTTGCTTTGGATTTTCCTCAACTACAGTATCCAGAAGCTCAGTATTGATAGAACTTACTTGTTCAGATCGAGGGAAATCTACAAGAGAAAAATTTTCCAAACAAAACCAGTCAAATCATTGTGGACATGACTGGACACTGAAAGCTTCATTTCCTTAGTCAAAACAAATATTTCTTGTCACTTCCATTCTTGAAGAGCTGTTTTTTAATTTAAACAGCATGCAGTGGTGGAGGCAGCAATGAAAGCCGGGGGGGGGGGGGGTAATGATTGTGGTGGTGGGGTGGCATTATGTTTTTGTGATTTTGTTATTATCATTTAAAATACAGGTTTTCATAACCTTTTCCTCTTTTTTCCCTTTCTTCATTCTCAAATCGTAATTGCTTGTGTTTATGCCTGCAACTGTTTGTTTGATTGACTTTTATATTTATATTTTTGATTGAATCTGTCTCTGTGTCTATAAAAACTTTTGGGACATATTCACAGCTATCCTCCATCATAATTAACCCTTCTCCAGCAACTGCAGAAATAATCATATTGAACCACTAATAAACAAGGCAAAATATATTCTTTTAGTGTTGTACTTGTTTCAGTCATTTGACTCTGGTCATGCTGGAGCACCACCTTAAAGGAATTTTTTAGTTGAACAAATCGACCCCTGGGCTTATTCTTTGTAAGCCTAGTACTTAGTCTATCAGTCCCTTTTGTGGACCACTACGTTACAGGGACATAAACACACCAACATCGGTTGTCAAGCAATGGTGAGGTTACAAACATAGACACAAAGACATACACACATAAATATATATACATATATACATATATATATACATTAATAATAATAATATTAGGGAGTAAATCCAAACTTACAGGGAAAAATTAGATTTAGGATTAAATCTAATTTCATAGTATAAATATATATATTAAATTAGAGATAAAACCACTATTAGGCAAATCAAACAGTGAAAATCATAAACCAATACATAGAAATAAAATCAATTAATAAAAAATATATAAAATATAAAATTCAAAATTAAATTATTTAAATTTAAATTTAAATTTAATATTTTTTTAACTATATATATAACTATCAAAAAGTATTAAAAGTTTAATATAAGATAAAGAGTTAAAAAAAACTTTAAATTTAAATAATTTAATTTTGAATTTTATATTTTATGTATTTTTTATTAATTAATTTTATTTCTATGTATTGGTTTATGATTTTCACTGATTTGCCTAATAGTGGTTTTATCTCTAATTTAATATATATATATATATATATATATATATATATATATATATATATATATATATATATATATATATATATATATACATATATATATGTATATATATATATATATATATATATATATATATATATATACACATATATATATATACACATATATATATATATATATATAATATATATATATATACATATATATATATATATATATATATATATATATATCTATATATATATATATATACTATATATATATATATATACATATACATATATATATACATATATATATATACACATATACACATAACAGGCTTCTTTCAGTTTTCATCTACCAAATCCACTCACAAGGCTTGGGTCATCTTGAGGCTATAGTAGAAGACACTTGCCAAAGGTGCCACACAGTGGAACTGAACCTGGAACTATGGGATTGGGAAGCAAGCTTTTTACCACATAGTCACACCTGCATCTACTTGTATGCTTACAAAAGTATATGCAAACATTAAAGTGCCAAGACTCATTTATGTTGGGAACAAAGCTTAAATATTTCAGAAAGCCTTGTTTCTAAAATGAACATCGAAAAATTCTTTTTTTTTTATCAATTAGCCATGAAACTCCAGTCCAGTTCAGTTCAAAATAATAGAGTTCAGTATAAAAGACAGTTAATACAAGAGAAATAATAATTTCTCCATAACACTTGAGAGAATTAGAAGTTTGAATTTGAAATTAAGGAATATGGAAATGGATATTATTGTTGCTTACTTATTATGAAGTTCTTAAAATTTCTATTCAGTGATATTCATGCATAACACTATTTCATTCTTTTTAGAAATCTTCAGCATGACATAACTTAGGTGTAATAATTAAAAATTTTATGAAGTGAGATACTTCTAATAGTTGGGAAATAATTAGTCTGGAAGCAATTTATGGAACATATGTTTTTTTTCCATTTTTTCTGAGGAATAAAGAGAATAAGAAGGATTTTTAAAAAAAGGATAAAATTACACCATTGAGGTAACAATCAACAAGAGTTCGTGAAAATAGATTCACATATCAGGTTCAGTCACCAGGGTGTGACACTTGGGCAAGCATCTTCTACTATAGCTTTGGGTCAACCAAAGCTTTGTGAGTGGATTTAGTAAACAGAAACTGAGAGAAGCTTATATCTATGTGTATGTGTGAGTGTCTTTGTGTTGGTGCTTGTCACCCACCACCACTTGAGAACCAGTGTTGGTGTATTTATCTCCCTGTAACCCAGTGGTTCAGCAGAAGAGACCAATAGAAAAATACCAGGCTTTAAAATAATAGGTATTAGGATCAATTCATTTGACGAAAGAATTCTTGAAGGCAATGCCCCAGCATGGACACAGTCTAATGTCTGAAACAAGTAAAAGATACAAGATAAACGATACCAGCTGAATTCATTAAATGATGTTTTAGGCTAAAATAGCACACCATTACAGTTATGGAAACTTGGTTCTTTAATAGTACAAATTTTAAAAAAAGATAGAGATGTACTTGCATAGCAAGTGACTTGATCTGAGATAGTGTGTTGAAACAAAAACAATTGCAGCATGGAAGGTGTTAATAAGCCATTTAAAAACACACAAAAAACATTAGATTCACTTCAACATTTAAATTTTATTTGCCAAAATATTTTCGTTGTTTTGAAATCGTGACCTGTTCACTGAAAAAATTCCGTGCTGCATCTTTGTGTGTTTTTAAATGACTTATAAACACCTTCCATGCTGCAATTGTTAAAAAAAAGACATTTTCTTTAAATCAGCAACTTTTTAGAATCAAAGACATTTTATACTAAAACAAAAAGTAATGAAATTAATATAAAGTATTCTTGAAGGTGCCTTAGTTCCATTAAGCCCATCAGTTTCCAAATATGATTTCTGGAGATGATGAGTTTCCACATTTGATGTGTGGGGCAACAATTCTTAATCTTTTAACACTGATTCACAGGGTCCAAATTTAACCTTATTTTCCAGTGTGTAATTGATTGAGACTACAACACTCTCTCCTGAACTGGACGCTGATCTGTCATGTGGTTAACTTCCCAGTTATTGCCAGAACCCATTTACAGCTAAGCAGACGGGAGCAACATAAAATGAAGTATTTGCTCAAGAAAACAGTCTAGAAATTGAAACCATGATCTTCAATGCCCTAATCACTAGGTCACATGCTTTCACAATGAAATCTAATTGCTAAGTCAATAATCTTCTATAACAGCATCTTTTAATAATGTCTTTAATGTTGTAGTGTAGTCCTTATGTCTGTGGATTATTGTATAACATATTTATGAACATTTTATATCAATATTCTATAAGTTTTTCACTTTTTTTTTTTTCTAAGGTGGCAAGTTGGCAGAATTGTTAGCCCACTGGGCAAAATTCTTCACTCTTTTACTTGTTTCAGTCATTTGACTGCAGCCATTCTGGAGCACCGCCTTTAGTCGAGCAAATCGACCCCAGGATTTATTCTTTGTAAGCCTAGTACTTATTCTATCGGTTTTTTTTTTTGCTGAACCACTAAGTTACAGGGACGTAAACACACCAGCATCAGTTGTCAAGTGATGTTGGGGGGACAAACACATATATATATATACATATATACAATGGGCTTCTTTCAGTGTCTGTCTACCAAATCCACTCACAAGGCTTCGGTCTGCTTGGGGCTATAGTAAAAGACACTTGGGCAAGTGTCTTCTACTATAGCCTCAGGCCAACCAAAGCCTTGTGAGTGGATTTGGTAGATGGAAACTGAAAGAAGCCCATCGTGTGTATATGTGTGTTTGTGTGTATGTGTGTGTGTGTGTGTGCGTTTGTGTGTGTGTGTGTTTGTCCCCCACCCCCAACATTGCTTGACAACCGATGCTGGTGTGTTTATGTCCCCATAACTTAGCAGTTCGGCAAATTGGACCGATAGAATAAGAACTAGGCTAACAAAGAATAAGTCCTGGGGTCGATTTGTTCGACTAAAGGCAGTGCTCCAGCATGACCACAGTCAAATGACTGAAACAAGTAAAAGAAAAGAAATAAAAGAAATAAGAGGCACTCCTGTGTAGAGGAGGTATGAGACTAGCCAGCTCTGTGAAGGAGAGCCCATCATAGCAGTGATAGAAAAGACAGGGAGATGAGACAGCACACCTGTGGACCATGACTATGAATGGCTCGCAATCAGGAGGTAGTGAGTTCGATTCCTAGACCAGGTTGTGTATTGTGTTCTTGAGCAAAGCACTTTCTTTCATGTTGCTCCAGTTGTGCCATCACTGGTGCCAAACTGCATTGGCTTTGCCTTTCTCTTGGATAACATTGGCGGCATGGAGAAGGGAGGCTAGTATGCATGGACAACTGCTGGTCTTTCATAAACAACCTTACCTGGACTTGTGCCTCAGAGGGTAACTTTCTAAGTGCAATTCCATGGTCATTCATCACTGAAGGAGGTTTTTACCTTTTTTTTTTCAGTCAAATAACCTTTCTCTGAATATAGTCTTTGAATATTGTCTTCATGACATTTGTAGAATTATACTATAGTCCCTCATTTGCATGGACAACTGCTGGTCTTTCATAAACAACCTTATCTGGACTTGTGTAATTCCATGGTCATTCATCACCGAATTAAAATTACCCTTTTAATCAGTCAAATAACCTTTCTCTGAATATAGTCTAGAATATTGTCTTCATGACATTTGTAGAATTATACTATAGTCCCCCATTTGAAATCATTGTTTTAGAGGATCTTCAAGAGAAGAAGGAGTGGGAAGAGAGGTGACCACTGTATTTCCTGAGGTTAATTTAAGTTAGCATAATGTTGAAAAAGTGTAAGAAAGATATGGTGAAATCAAAGTAGTGGAAGGGATAACTTTCTGGGGAATAAATTAGAAGATAAAATTATAATGCTACAGCTATGGAACAAGAGCTAATTAGAAAATGATTTGCTTTTTATTTTCTTAAAAATATATAACTGAAATATATTTTGCTATATTCTTTTAATATTAAATTGTTATAGCAAAATTTTGCTTCATTATTTACATTTGATGGGTATTTGTCCTCATCTTGTTTGTTGTTAACATGTTTTGGCTGATATACACTCCAGCCTTCATCAGGTCTCTTGGGGAAATTTCGAACCTGGGTTCTCATTCCTAAAGTCTTTTTTAATGTTGTTGTTGTTGTTGTTGTTATTATTATTATTATTATTCAGGTCACTGCCTGGAATTGAACTCAGAATTTTGGGGTTAGTAACCTGTGCTCTTAAACACTACGCCATGTGCCCGAAAAGTACCTTAGGAATGAGAACCCAGGTTCGAAATTTCCCCAAGACACCTGACGAAGGCTGGAGGGTATATCAGCTGAAATGTTGCATTAACAACAAACAAGATGAGGACAAGTATCCGTCAAATGTAAATAATATACATAATTCCTCCTCATCTCTTAAATACAGAACTGTAAAATTTTGCTTACCTGAATGTAAAATAGAAAGGTATAAAACATGATAGCTTTATGAAAGAGACATAGTTCAAAGACTTTTATTTTATAAGAATAACTTTACGTAATTTTGTCTAGTTTTGCATGTACATTTAATTATCTGTTATACAGACACTGTTTTCGAATTGTCACATCTGGAAAGCAATAATGTAGTCGTTATAGAATTAGAATATATTCTCACTTTCTTCAAAAGTTCATTTCCTCTGAGGTAACTTCAAACAAAAATACAAATTGAAAAAAAGAGAATATATTTGCAGTTTTGCAATCAACTGATCATATCTTTCAAAGCATTCAAGAAAAAAATATCTTATTTACCATTGATATTTAGAGTGATTTATTTATAGGAATTTTAGTTTCAGTTGGTGCTAGTTGTAGTCACAAAACAGAAGTTCTATATTTGTATGTTTAGACTCCAACGTTTTATTTATTTAACAATGATATAACCAACTAACATCCTCTTTCCTTCCTGAACAAATTATTCAGTTTTGTTTCATTGTTTTGTCAGATGTTGAAATAAATGAATACTTTAGGACTTATAAAGTGGCTATGGTGCAACTCAACTAAAAGAAATCAAGAAATCAATGGCCTAAATATTTGCTTTAAAAAATTCTCATCTCAAAAACTATAAAACAAGAGGAAGATTTCTTTTCTTTTTTTCTTTTTGTCAGTTCTAACAATGATTTAATTATATTTTTTGTTGATTATTGTTTTGTTTTATGGTTTGTTAATTTTTTTTTAATTAAATAGAAACACTTTCTACAAAAAATTTATATACAGCATTGAATTGACTTAGAAATCAATTGATTGATTGATGAATTAATTAAGCACCTCTCTTATCATAGCTACAATGTTTAAGTGTTGATAAATTAAATTGATATGGCACCTAAAAGGCTGGTACAGTTTTGGGGGAAGAATTATTGAAAACCAATAAAGGAGGGATGTATACATGAACATAATGTCACAGTTAATTGGACATTGATTATTGATTTAATAGATATGTGATTAGTTACCAAATATTTGGATATTATTAGATATCACATATTAGGATTTTGTAGTTTACATTGATTTATCAGTTGATACTTCAACACAAATACAAACCAACATTTAAAAAAGATAAAGAGAGAGAGAAACATAGAGAGCAAGAAGAGAGAGATGAATAGAGAGATAAAGGGAGAGAATGTGATAAAGTTAAGAGGCCAAGTTGCCTTATTGAACTGTATTCTTATTCATCCAAAATTGTTTCAATAACTATTTCAATAACTATAACAACAAACAACTTCCATTTGCTTTGATAACTATATACACTTTATAAAACAGCTAAATATAGTCACAACATTCTTTATCAAGGGAAGGGTTATTATTTTTATTTTATTTTTGTTAGACTAACTTTACTTATATATTTACTTACTTGTACTACAATCACCTTAGTTCACCCGCACCAAAATTGAGGAACAACATCTACAAATGGTAAATTTATTCCTTCAAGTGTAATTGCAGTCTTCTGTGGTTAGCAAGTTTGTTCTGCAACCACTTGGTCTCATGTTTGATCCCACTGCATAGCATCTTTGGCAATTGGAAAAGTGTCTTGTGCTTGAGTCTTCAGTCAATCAATGCTTTCATCTGTCAAATTTCACTCACAATACTTTGTGAGTGAAATTTGACAGATGAATACTAAATAGAAGCCCAACTATATGTACAGGTTGTCATAAACTTATGACCTATTTGGCTTATGACTGATCGACTTTACAGCGATTGGCACACCAGCTCCCAGCAGCAATAATAAATAGCCTAGTTGAAATCTAGTGGGTTTAATTTCTTAGAAATTAACCCATCTACAGATGATGTCAGCTAACAATCAACATCGAAGATCCACAGCCAAGCGCCAATCTACAATAATTTTTTATATAAGTTTTACAACTGTTTCTTACACTACATTATATATTTCTTGTATTTTCATTCTTTGGTACTTTTCTGTGAACAAATAACATTCCTGTAGTATAAGACAGAATTTTGTGTGTGACTTTTACCTGGGAATTTACCTTAAGAATGTAAGAATATAAAACAAAGCAATGTAGGTCTATAGGCCAACTTACAACCAAATCGACTTATGACCAGTCAGTCAGAACCAATTGTGGTCATAAGTCAAAAACGACTTGTATATATTGTCCCCATCGTTTAATGTCTGTTTTCCATGCTGGCATGGGCTGGACGGTTTGACTGAGGGTTGGCAAGAAAGAAGGCTGCACCAGGCTCCAATCCAATCTGGCAAAGTTACTATAGCTGGATGCCCTTCCTAATGCCAACCACTCACTAATAATTCATATATCCAAAAAGGAAGCATACTGTAAAGCATTACACAGTTATGTATTTTTTAGGAAATTAAAAGTTATGGCCAGTGATAGTGACCATTGGTTTCACACCTATAAAGCGCTTAGCAGGATAGGTGACTCATCAAACTCAAATGGCTGATGGTGTCACCTTCAGCCATTTGAGCCTGACAAGTCACCTTAACTGCTAAGTGCTTTATGGGTGCAAAACCAATGCTCACTCTATGACCAGTCATAACTTTTAACAAGTGAGCTGGAATAGCTCAGATGGGAGAGCATTAGACTGAAGATCTAAAGGCCACTTGTTCAATCCTGGGTTTTGGCATCCGGTGGCTGGTCTGCTTTTAGGCACAGCAGTGGCTGTGTGGTAAGTAGCTTGCTTACCAACCACATAGTTCCAGGTTTATTCCCATTGTGTGGCACTATAGGCAAATGTCTTCTATTATAGCCTCAGGCCGACCAAAGCCTTGTGAGTGGATTTGGTAGATGGAAACTGAAAGAAGCCCATCATATATATATATGTGTGTGTGTGTGTTGTGTTTATGATGATGAGGGATGTTAGTTTGCAGAGTATCAGAGTTGTAAATTAACCAGTGGGTACCAATCTCATTCCAGATATTTCAGGAGATGGACTATGCAGGTAAGGAATATATCAGATTACTTTCTTTGATTTAGTACAAACACCACCAGCACATAGGCTCCTGACAGGTAAGGAGGTTATCAAGTCTATTTAGAAAAGAATCTGCTAAATACAGAGAAATAGCAGCTTACTACAACAACCACGAAAATGCCTGTAATGGAGGAGTAGTACAATTCTTTAGCATTTAAGCCAGCCATATCCGGTTCAAATATTCTACCTGTTTTATGTTCAAATCAACCTGATCTGGCCTCTCACACCTATCCTACAATGTCATTCTAAAAATAAAGAACCACATTCTTGATATCTTGAAGTTAATGCATGATTGATTCAAAATGATCTGATTATATAAGCATTGCCCTAGACAGAGTAATCTGAATGCTAAAAACAGGATAAAGAAAAGTTGATACAGAGAAGAGATTTGAAAGAAACTAAAATAAAATTAGACTCATTTGTCTGTCAAAGTCTGACATAAAAAAGATAAGTAAATAAAAAGAATCAACTGTATTTTTTTTTATACTTAACAGGAAAATAGAACTCAGCTTGCAGTCAAACACTTTTGAAGTAATTGATTGGTCTAAGGATACATCAAGAAAGTACATATTAAATTTACACAAATAGATACCTCTAAGTATTGCAGTACAGTTTACTGGTCTCATAAGTATTTACATTTTACATTACATCAAATAGGAGTTACCGGAAATGGAGGGCAGTTTTTATAAGGATGATGCTTTGTTCACTTTCTATAAATGCAGTAACATAATACTAGAGAGAAATAGGAAAAAAACTGAGAAAATTCTTTAAAAACACAGGACTTTCTGTTTCTTTAGTGCATTACTGTAAAGTAGCACACTTTCTGGGTGTAACATTAGATCTAGATACTAGACTGTATTGTCTGTATCACAAACTCATTAAATGTAAACTTACAGTATGGGAATATAAACTTTAACCATCTTATAACAGTAATTAGTAGTATTTCGGTATTGCACCTAAAATATCTGAGCTATTAGCTAATAAAGATACTTTCTTTCTGAATACAGAATGTCATTTTAGTTGGAGCTAGATATATAACAAGGTTTGAACTGGTTCACAGTATGGAGAATCACTAGTCATCTTCATCCTTTGTGATTTGTCTTTGAGACCTAATATTCTGATATTTGGACTCACCATTTAAGATTTTATATTCTTTATTATTTTGTTGTTGTAGTTGATTCCAGTTCTATTTCTCTATGTGTCAATCAACCTGTAGATGTTATTATTGTTTAATCCCATGACAGCTCTAATTGTGGAGACCTAAGACCACAGGAGTTTCAGTTATCACCATCATAGACTTTTTTCTTGGGCATAATGTCCCAAGGACTACATTTTCTATTGTGCACTGTCTTGCTTAAGATATTATTGTTGGACATCTAGGATAATGGGTAACCATATGTAGACTCTGTCATTAGCGTCTATAAAATCATGCAATCCTACTAGGCAAATAAATAATTATAGCAGCAAACTTGAACTCCTTATTGAAGTCAAAGGAACACTATTATGACATGCAGAATGTCCCAGAGGTTTAAGCCATCCCTCTCCAAGAAATGAGTATAGTAAATTTATTCTAGAAAAAAGAAAGTGAAAGTAAGAAAGGGAGACAGGAAAAGAATCACCCTCAGTGCTGAAGTGGCACTTTATTGATCCTGAAAAAAAAAATGAAAGGCAAAGTTGACCTTAACTGAATTTGAACTCAATGTGCAGAAAGTCACAACAATTGTCATATACTATTCCATGTGATACTCTGATGACTCTACTAATGCTTCACATAAATAAATGTGCTTCAAATAGGTTTCATTTCTTTCCTTGTTTCTTTTTTTCTTGCATGTTTCTTTCTTACTTTACTTTGGTAAAGGATTCACCAGAAACTGTAGTCTACTTTTCCCTTCTTTTTCCATGGTGTAAAATTATGTTAATTTTGTTTTCATGTTTACATCATATCCACCACCTTTTGAATGTTTTTTTCTACCTATTGTAACCTCTCATATTGTCCAACTGTCAATCTCTTATTCCCCTAATTTCATTTGTGCTAATTTATCTATGATACCTTGTATCATTTAGCATGTAGTCCCTAGCCATTCCCTTATCAATATCAGAGAGTTTAGTAAACACCTTAAATTTTGATACAATGTCAGCTATATATTTAAGTTTTATAACTTAAATTACTTGTCTACATACTTTCTTACTTACTTATTTAAGCATTTAAGCACTCGTCCCCTTGGGAGCACAGCCATTGACTACTTTTCTCCAATGTTCTCAACCCTGGGCTGTCTTTTCTGCTTCCTCTCCCAGGCCTTGTTGGTTTCAAGGCAAGGGTGTTGGCCCTATGCAAACCCAGTTTTACTTCTAGAAACAGGTGGTCCATATTAGTTCGGCATCTATCCTTTAACCTGTCCAGCATTGAAGGCTCTACAAGGAGTTTGCACTCAACAGGCACAGCTCTCAGGCACTCATGCCACCACATCACAACAAGAACTGCAGCTTGTCATGGATGACTTAAATTACTAAGTTCAAAACTAGACAGAGCCATTATTAGCTGAATTTGTACTCAACAAATTGTTGAATTCATAATTTCTTCATTGAAGAATTTTCCAGTTAGTTTCTCTATTTCTACTTGATTAAGATTAATTTCACAAAAAGAATAGAAGCACAAACTGAAATTCCCCTCTACCAACACCCTTTCATTCTGAAATACATTTAATCTTTGTCCCTTTTGACACCGATCCATATGAGACTTACCCTGGTTCTTTGATACAAAACTGACTGTTTTAAAGTAGTCATGTCTAATTTAAATCTTTCTCTCATAATTTTATATAAGAACCTTCTTGTAAGTTACATTCTAAGCACCAATTTGATATTGAAGTAAATCTAAAACTTAATTAATTGGCTAAATCCCATCAGATTCTTGATTATTTTCAAAATTAATGAAGACACCATTAGTAGTGAATTTCAAAAGAAATATGGTCATGAAATAGTTGAAAAGAATAAACTTTTAACCTTATGAAAGACTTAAGTTCTAGTTCAACTGACTAAGTTAATAAATAGTACATGTTGTTGTTTAATCCCAGGTCAAACTTAATGAAGCAGGCCTTTGATCAAAGTCATTTTGGTTGCAACCATCTCGTCTTTTACTCATATCCAGGAAACCTATGGCTACATTATCTAATGCATCATTTTTTTAAAGATTAATTTTATCTTATTTGAAGGAGATTTAGCTGCTATTTCTAACAGACCAAATGACCACATAGAGGCTTCTTGATTGGCTCAACTATTTGCTGTTTATAATCGCATTGTGTCTATAATATAGCATACACAGTGTGGGAGATGGAAGATAAATCATGTTGGAGAACATTCTTCATTACAGTTGTTCTGGGGTTAAGCATCAACAGCAGTTAGCTTCCCTTCCAGAATGAATTATAGCAATTAATCAATAGAGAGTATCTACTACCTCTAATAAGCCATAAGAGCAGGTGATATCAATCATTGTTCCACAGCACACCTGTGTGCCACAAGTCTTTGAGGTGAGTCAGAAAATGTCAGGATGTTTAGAAAGCTTGCATATTTTTTTCATGCATCACACCAGAAATTGTGATTTCCTTTGAGAAAAAATGCAATGTGTATGTCCATCTCTATTTTAAAGAAATTTTAACAGTTTCTTTATTTTTTTTACATAATCCTTTGAAAAGTAATCGTATCCCATAACACTTTTTAGCACTTTAAGCAATGTCTTATTTTGCCCTCAGCATGCAACTCCTTAATGGAAGTGTAGAGGCCCTGTAGTGGTATACAGTTTAGCTTGGATATTTGTTGACCTGACCAAACACCTCACCTTCCAGGTCTAATCACAGCTGATTTCTGAAAGACAAGCAAACAGAAAGAGAAAGAGAAAAATCAACCTATTTCTGCAGAAAGACATGCTCACAGCTTTTTCTTATCTCCAGGCAATCAGATTATCTTTTCCTTAATGGCATACCAGTTCTGGAGAATCCTTGATTGTTGAGATCACCTCCCCTTCTCATTTAGAACTGGTTGCAATTGCTATGAGGTTACTAGTTTACTTTTCTGTCAAAGGGAAATAATTTCAATAAATCAAAAATTTTTCTTGTATGGTATTTAATATACCTTTATTCATCTTTATTGTCCATATTCATACCCCTGGCTACACTGAGTTATTTCTCTTGGCTCATTTTTGTTTAAATTATTTAAATTACATGAGGTCATAAATATTTTCTACTCTTTGCTTATGTCTAAGTCTTACACATATTGGAGTCAGTGTAGGACAACCGCTGTGCTAGTGATGCCTATTGAGACAGAAATGTGTTATACATTTACTTAATGATTCTCTTGTTACAACTTTGACAAAATCAGTGAAATTTATGCTTCACTCTGGTGGTCAAATACAACAGAGTTTCCTTTCATAAATATTGACTTCATTAAGATATTGATTTCAAATTTTGGCACAAGGCCAGCAATTCTGGGAAGGAGGTAAGTCAATTGCTTTAACCCCAGTGCTCAATTGGTACTTATTTTATTGATCCCGAAAAGATGGAAGGCAAAGTTGACCCTCAGTGGAATTTGAACTTATAACATGAAGACAAACAAAATGCTGTTAAGCAGTTTGCCCAGTGTGCTAACGATTCTGCCAGCTTGCCTCCTTTGACTTCATTAAAATATTAATCATTGATTGATATTATTGCTTTTCTTTAAGGTGGTGAGCTGGCAGAATCATTACCATGCCAAGTGAACTGCATTTCATTAATCTTTACATTCTGAGTTCAAATTCTGCCAAGATCGGTTTTGCCTTTCATCCTTTCAGGGTTGATAATATAAGTATTAGTTGAGTACTGGGGGTGATGTAATCAACTTACCCTCTCCTCCTAAATCGCTGGCCTTGTGCCAAAATTTGAAATGAATATTACCTCTTCATCATATAATTATTTCCAATTCTTTTCTCAAAGCTCACTGCATTAAAAATAATAATAACTTAACTGTTTAATTCCAGCAACCTGTTTGTGTCACTCCACCATATTTTCTAATTCCCTTCTTTTCTAATGCTAATAATAATAATGGTAATAATAATAATGTTGTGCAGATATGGTTGTGATGCATGTGCCTGGAGTACCCTCATCAGACAGGTAGTCATAATGGGTATACTGGGCTTCGTATATTTTACCCCAGTGTCACTTTGATGGCATGCACTGCTCTCTCTAGTCTTTAAGGAAACTGACAAATACAAAAAAGAAGTCATAGTACCTAACAACTATGAAGAAAATGAAGAAACAACAAAAGCTGTATGACAACAGAAATCCAAACTAAAGCAGGAACAGCAATGGATCATGATAAAATGATGACAAGAAAAGCCCCTTCATGGCAATTACTGGATTAAACTAAACACAAAAGAAATAGACAAAGCAAAATCCCTGCAACAGCAGAGAAGCTCAGAACTCAAAGTAGAGACTGAAGGATTTTTAACTGCAGCACAAGACCAAAACCTCTCTACCAGAAATTACCATAAACATATAATGAAAAGAAACATAATAAGTAACTGCAGAATATGTAGAGATGGACAAGAAACAATAAACCATATTGTCTCTGGCTGCCCAGTCCTGACTAAGAAGGAATATATTCACAGACATGACAGAGTTAGGATCTATATACACTGGAAGCTATGCCAACATTATGGAATAACAACAGAAAAAAGGTTGAATAGGCACATGCCACAGAAGGTCACAGAAAATTAGAAAGCAACCATACTATGGGATATGCCAATACATACTGATAGATAAATTAAGGCCAATAGGCCAGATATAGTTGTTAGAGATCATGAAGAAAAATGCTTTCTAATTGATGTATCAATACCAACAGATGACAATGTTACTCTAAAAGAAATGGAGAAACTTTCAAAATACAAAGACTTGGAAACAGAGGTAACTCGAATGTGGAATCTAAAAACAGAAACAATTCCTATTATAGTAGGTGCATTAGGTATGATAAAAAAAAACATTCAGACAAATGCATGACAAAAACACCAGGACTAACAGGTATATATAACGTACAGAAAATAGCACTATCAGGCACTGCACACATCCTTCATAAAACACTTATGTATTGATACAGTAACCATAAGAGCATCACAACAAACCACAAGGCACACAGAACTGCACTCAGTAGTGCAGTGAAAGCACGTGATAAAAATAAGACTACTGAATAATAATAATAATAATAATAATAATAATAATAATAATAATAATAATAATATGTGTATAATGATGTATCATATATAAATATATAAAAATAATATATATTATTAATGCCAGGTGAATTAGTTGATATTACTGTGAGGAATGATAATGATAGATAATAATCATGATACACATAATGATATATGATATATAATAATGATATATACATTAGCCAGCAGCCACTGCCAAGTAGCAACAATCAGAAGGAAATGAAATATGGCACCATGTGATCTCTAAGAAAAACATGTGAACCTCCAGAACCAGTATTATGAAGGATGAATTTACTTTAATTTACTTCAATTCAAGAAATAAATATTAGTGACAGAAGTAGTATCAATACAAAAAGATAATCTTCACTTCCAGCTTAATGTAGATGTATCATTAGAACATTGTATACTGTGGTATTTGACTTGAGAGGTTATTTCATATAGATGCATGATGCATAAAAGCACAGTTACACATTGTAACAGACAAAGAATCATCTGGCATTGGCACTGGAACTGCCAGATCACATGATTTCAGCCTATTGTGATTTGTCAGAGGCAAGTGTTCAGTCACTGCATACCAGCAAATTCTTGCTACCACAATATATAGAATATCAGTGTCTTTTCAGTCACTGATATCACAGATAACCAGAAGTCTTCTTAAAAAATAAATACCAGTGAGTGGCTGTGTGGTAAGTAGCTTGC
>NC_042999.1:44874248-44886748 GCF_006345805.1 Octopus sinensis | reverse complement strand
AAAATATTTATGAATATATAATGCTTTCTCCTGTTGTTATGTTCTCATCTATCACTCATAGTCTTTCCTATCAATAAACTTCCAAACTACCATTCTATCTCTCTTCCATCATGCTGCTTGTGTAACAAGGTCACATTAGATCTATCTGTATTCAATCCCCATTTTGCAATCACCGTCACTTTCTCTCTTATTACCTATTATTGACATCTATCATTCCTACTCTCTTACCATTGCCCATCTTTATTACTATCCAGCACATTCTCAAACCATTCCTCTCTATCATTTACAGTCAACATCCATCACGTACTTTCTCCTCTCCAATCTCTTACCAGTTTTTTAGTGTATCAACCTATCATTCTTGTATTCTTTTGTCACACTCTACTCTATCTGCCTTCTGCTGCAGGTGAACAAATAAATGAAAATAACATAAGGTAGAGAGGCTTCTTTTGTCTTGTCAAAATCAAAGTTACCTCTCTAGTGCTAGTGCCATGATAAAATGCACCCATTGAACAGTGACAATTATCAATAGGAAATAGTCTAGCCATAGAAACAATGCCAAAATTGTAATGGTTATATAAGATGTAGTTCCTAACCATTCTATGGAAAGGATAATTCCAAATAAGATTTGATACAGATGCAAGAAGCCATCCAATTCACGCAAGCATGGAAAACCAGGTGCAAAACTGATAATGATCATGAAGATGATGATGAAAAGGAGGAAGAGGAGGGGAAAAAAGGAAGAAGAGGAAGCCAAAAAGTATGTCTATATTTCTATAACTATATATCGTCATCATTATTTAATGTCCACTTTCCATACTGGCATTAGATGGATAGTTTGACAGGATCTGACGAGCTGGAAAAACCGTCCAACCTATGTCAGTATGGAGAATAGACATTAAATGACGATGATGATATATAGATACAGCAAGACAGATATACTCTTCATCCTCACCATTTATACGTGCATGCATGTGTGTGTGTGTACGCTAATATCAAACTGTGAGAATGAGTGCTCAATGTTGCATTGGTGGATAAATATTCTTTATTTGTATTTTAACAAGGCCATCAGTGGTTTGATGCTAAAAATTCCTAGCAATAATCAAGCCTACCACAAGAGACATTGATAATTGCTTAGAATTCTCTGCATGAAAACAGTGGTAGCTTTTTTAATCCACACATAATGTATATATGTGTGTGTGTATGCATGTGTATATATGTGTGTGGGGGGAATACAGCACTTTGGTCTAAAACGCTTTGGTCTAAACCACTTTAGTCTAATACACTTTGGTCTAAAAGCATTTTCATCTAAAGACAAAAAGGATTATTAGAGTATAGTTATTTAGATCTTTAACATTTTTTTGTGAGATTCTATAGACAAAATAGTTATAAGCCAAAAGTAAGTTTAGACAAAAGTATCTTTATACTATAGTGTATATAATGATGGATATGTATAGTGATTAACCAAATGCTATTAATATTGTTTGAAAAAACGTTATATGATATAACGTCAGAAGTAGCCCATAGAAAGAGGAGGGATAAATTAAAGAAAAACTAAATAAATGAGAAGTATATGACTATATGTATATTAAATAAAACCTTATATACTAGGAAAATATATATTTAGTGAATGTGAAATATAAAAAGAAAATTAATGTTTAAATTATATATAATGATAGAGATCGCTTATATGAACTAAAGGTGTGGTTTTGCCAATGTTTACATCGGTATGCACGCTCTATAACCGTGTTTACTAGGGGATTTTTAGAAAAGATAATGAAAAATAGTTCAGAATTACAGAAAAGACAGAATTCCTTCCCTTTGTTATAATGTATCAAGATTGAGAGAATCAACCAATCTAAATTAAACTGTTTATTGTGGTCTTTTAGATACCAAATTCATTTACTGAGCCCTGTACTGTTACGTTTATTCCTATCCCTAAATGTTGAGTAATGATTAGAAATCCTTCTAAATAATTGTAAAGACGTGCTTCCAATATAAAATTATACTTGATTATGAGAATAATAAGACCAGGTAGAATCAATGCAGATAATTTTCTCTGTATAACATGCTTTAAGTAAGGCAGAGTTATAAAATTCGGCATTATCATAGAAAATGTCAACCGGTGCCCCAGCATGGCCACAGCTCATAAGCTGAAACTAGAATCAATCAATCAATCAATCATTACCAGATAACTTAGCACGTCTTTACAATTATCTAGAAGGATTTCTAATCATTACTTGACATTTAGGGATAGGAATAAACGTAACAATACAGGGCTCAGTAAATTAATTTGGGATCTAAAAGACCACAATAAACAGTTTAATTTAGATTGGTTGATCCTCTCAATCTCAATACCTTATGACAAAGGCAAGAAATTCTGTCTTCTCTGTAATTCTGAACTATTTTTCATTATTCTTTCTAAAAAATCCCCTAGTAAACACGGTTATAGAGCGTGCATACCGATGTAAACATTGGCAAAGCCACACCTTTAGTTCATATAAGCGATCTCTATCATTATATATAATTTAAACATTAATTTTCTTTTATATTTCACTGCCAGATAAGACTGGATCCTGGTGCAGCCTTCTGGCTTCCCAGATCCCCGGTTGAACCGTCCAACCCATGCTAGCATGGAGAACGGACGTTAAACGATGATGATGATGATGATGATGATGATGATGATTCACTAAATATATATTTTCCTAGTTTATAAGGTTTTATTTAATATACATATAGTCATATACTTCTCATTTATTTAATTTTTCTTTAATTTATCCCTCCTCTTTCTATGGGCTACTTCTGACGTTATATCATATAACGTTTTTTCAAACAATATTAATAGCATTCAGTTAATCACTATACATATCCATCATTTTCTGTTAAAATGTCTTATTGACGAGTTTCATTACTTCACTTTCATGAAGAGAAGATTACATTGTTTTACACTATTTTATTTCTTTGGAATAATATCAGTGATATCTTCGAAGCATGTGTTGGAAGTAAAGGAATTTGAATTACACCTGCATTAAACTCCATTTATTTATTTATTTATGTGTGTGTGTGTGTATGTGTGTGTGTGTGTGTGTGTATACAGATAGAGAGATAGACAGTCAGACAGACTGGCAGATAGATAGATGTAAATTACCTACACTATATATGCATTCTACTCTTTCTTGTGTAAGTTCCAAGTCCCTTGGCTACCTGAGGTAAAGTCAGACTATTGATATATTGATGACAGCTGTTGAGACAGAAACATGTATCCGCAATTGACTTCTTATCTCTATACAATAATCCTATCCCTTTCTTTAATGGCATGTCAACTTTAGATAATCCTTGAAGCTTGAGATTATCTACTTCTCTACATGCATACATTGTGTGTATATATATATATATATATATATATATATATATATATATATATATATATAGATGCAGGAGTGGCTGTGTAGTAAATAGCTTGCTTACTAACCACATGATTCCAGGTTCAGTCCCACTGCGTAGCACCTTGGCCAAGTATCTTCTACTATAGCCTTGGACCGACCAAACCCTTGTGAGTGGATTTGGTAGATGGAAACTGAAAGAAGCCTGTCATATATATATATATATATATATATATACACACACACACACACACACATATATATGTGTGTGTGTGTATGCATGTATGTATGTATGTGTGTGAATATGTTTGTGTGTCAGTGTTTGTCCCCCCACATTTGTTTGACAACCAAGGTTGGTGTGTTTACGTCCCTGTAACTTAGCGGTTTGTCAAAAGAGATGAATAGAATAAGTACTAGGCTTACAAAGAATAAGTCCTGGGGCCGATTTGCTCAACTAGAAGCAGTGCTCCAACATGGCCACAGTCAAATGACTGAAACAAGTAAAAAAATAAAAGAATATATTTATATATATGACCTGCTGAGGCAAGTGAAAATCAATCAAATAGATGAACATCAATGGAATTTGTATCTTTGTGGTACCAGTGCATGTGGCACACAAGAAAACCATCCGAACGTGGCCGTAGCCGTACTACCGCATCGACTGGCCTCCGTGCTGTGGCACGTAACAAGCACAATCCGATCGTGGCCGTTGCCAGCCTCATAAAACACCATCCGAGCGTGGCCGTCTGCCAGCCTCGTCTGGCACTGTGTCGGTGGCACATAAAAAAACATCCGAGCGTGGCTGTCTGCCAGCCTCGTCTGGCACCTGTGTCAGTGGCACATATAAAAAAACACCATCCGAGCGTGGCCGTCTGCCAGCCTCGTCTGGCACCTGTGTCGGTGGCACAAAAAAACACCATCCGAGCTTGCCGTTTGCCAGCCTCGTCTGGCACCTGTGTCGGTGGCACATAAAATCACCCACTACACTCTCGGAGTGGTTGGCGTTAGGAAGGGCATCCAGCTGTAGAAACACTGCCAGATCTGACTGGACTGGTGCAGCTTTCGGGCTCCCCAGACCCCAGTTGAACCGTCCAACCCATGCTAGCATGGAAAGCGGACGTTAATTGATGATGATGATGATGATGATGTATATATATATATATGTATATATATATATATATATATATATATATATATATATATATATATATATATATATATATACCAGAATAAGTACATAAGTGTAAAACAAGGTGGGAAAAATAGTACTCAAATACAGGAGGTAGAGTAATGATAGGCTTCTTTCAGTTTCCATCTACAAAATCTACTTACAAGGCTTTGGTAATCCCAGGGCTATAGTAGAAGGCACTTGGCCAAGGTGCCACACAGTAGGACTGAACCCAGAACCATGTGGTTGGGAAGCAAGCTTCTTATACACACCCACTCCTGAATACATTATTTAGAGGTCCATGTAAGGATGTCAGTATGCCTGTGCATGTTTGTATGCATATTTATGTATATGCTTACATGCATATAATTGTAATCACATGTGTGAGAGAGCATATATATCTATGGTTTGGCATGTGTGTGTGTGTGTGTGTATGTGTTTTATTATTCAGTTTCATTTCTAGATTTCTTGCCCAAAGAGAAAGAGCCAATTTCTAGTCTAGATGCAAGGCTCCTTTGCTGGAATTTTAAACAGCATTAATGAGGTATTTGGGCATATGAATATATGCATGTAAGTATATATAATACATGTACACATCTGTCTATATATGAGTGTATGAGTATGTTTATGCATGTGTGTGTGTATGTGAATAGATAGATAGATAGATAGATAAATAGGCGGACAGACAAATAGACACATAGGTAAATAGATACACACGCACGCATGTATAATTACACACATACGCTCATATCTCATGTACCAATGCACCAACTTCTAAAGAACAACATCAGCACTATCGTCTATTCTACCTTGTCCTTATTACTTCAATTCTTACCATTAATTTTGCCTATCATATAAGAAAACTATGAATAATTCCTGAACATTGTTGCATTGTATAGAGGCTTCTTTGTGTGCATTTAATAGCTAGTTTAGTGAATACGCATACAATATGCTTCTAATCAGCTGGTTAATCAGTGGAATTCCTTGTCAATAAGGAATCATTAATCAATAAGTTAAGAAATGGGTTGATAGTGTGTGAGGAGAGAATGAAGAGAACTGCATTTTTAGAGATGTCTCTTAAAATCCTCATAATTACTTTATACGTATAGATTGGCAGGCCGATAGACCGATAGACAGATGGATAGATACATACATACATACACACACACACACACACACACACATGTATATATATATATATATATATATAATATATATATATATATATGTCTTTGATTTCCGTATATTTGAACTATATACATACATACACACACATATATATATATATGAATATATATATATATTATATATATATATATATATATATATATATATATATATATACGAGGAGCGTTCAATAAGTAATGCCCCTGACCCACTTCCCATAGCAGTAGAGCAACAAAACTTGGCACAGTTATTAGTCTTTTTCTACATAGGAACCACCCAGAGTTACGCATTTCTTCCATCGTTTGATGCAGCTCTGGAGACCGTTTTTGTAGAATACCCCAGTCTGGTCCTCCAACCATGACGTGACTTCAGAAATCAAGGCTACATCATCTGGGAAACGCTTTCCTTTCAAAAACAACTTCATGGCTGGGAAGAGGTGAAAATCAGAGGGTGCAAGGTCAGGAGAGTAGGGTGGATGGGGGAGGAGTTCATAGCCGCACGTCTGTGCATCTGATCTGGCGACACGCCAGAGCGTTGTCCTGCAGGAGGAGGATACCTTTGCTGATCTTGCCCCGCCTCTTGATTTTGATAGCTTCTCTTAATTTCTTCAAAAGTGAAGCATAATAGGCTCCTGTAATTGTGGTACCCTTTGCCAGGAAATCTGTCAACACTACTCCGTCCTGGTCCCAGAAGACTGTGAGCATGACCTTGCCAGCGGAGGGCTGCACCCTTGCCTTCTTTGGAGGCGGTGAGTCATGGTGCTTCCACTGCATTGACTGGGCTTTGGTCTCTGAATCATAGTGATGGACCCAGGTTTCATCCTGTGTAATCAGTCTTTTGAAAAATTTTGACTCATCTTCTTGGCACATCTCCAAATTCATCCTCGAGCACTCGACGCGTTTTTGCTTCTGGAAAGGTGTGAGCAACCTGGGAATCCATCTGGCAGACACCTTTTGCATATGCAAATAGTCATGAATGATAGTTTCCACAGACCCGGTACTAATCTTGACCTCATGGGCTATTTGGCAAATAGTTATGCGTCGATCTTCCAAAATGGCAGCCTCAACTTGATGACAGATGCCTCATCATTGGCAGAAGGGGGCAACCAGATCTGGGAGCTGTTTCCACAGAGTTCCGACCATGTTTAAATTCACGATGCCAGCGTTTTACAAGGTCATATGAATGGGGCATCATCACCATAAGTTACTTTCATTTCATCAAAAGTCTCCCGTGGTGTGCGTCCTTTCAAATACAAAAACCGGATCACTGCTCGACACTCAACTGGCTCCATTTCACACTTGACTCTGTTCAAACACCTGTAAATCAGAGACTACAATTAGTTCAGAGCTGTAATTTGCCACTTAATCTATAGAGATATAAATAATTGCACAAGCAAAATTTCAGCTAGATCAACCAACTGCAAGTGGATCAGAAGCATTACTTATTGAACGTCCCTCGTATATATATATATATATGCATCTCTTTTCCTTTATATATATTTATATATATATCATTATCTTCATTATCATCCTTTAGCGTCCATTTTTTATGCTAGCATGGGTTGGATGGCTTCACAGGTGCTGGCAACAGGCCTGACTGTGTTTTGGCATAGTTTCGACGTCTGGTTGCCCTTCCAAACTCCGACTACTTCATAGAGTGTACTGGATGTTTTTTAGATGGCACCAGCACCAATGCTTTTTATGTTCCACCAACATGAGTTCTTTTCATGTGGCACTGTGGTATCAGGACATCAATATTGTTGTGGTGAATGGGCCTTCTTGAATGCAGCATAAGCACCATATATCTCAATCCTTTGTCATCTCCTTCATAGGGCTCAGCATTTTGAGGTCAGCTTTCAATACTACTTCATCAAATGACTTCCTGGATTTCCCTCTTCCACAACTTCCATCCATTTCAAGTGATCAGCATTCCTTTATGCAACTATCTTCATCTGTCTGCATCACATGACCAAACCATCACAGCCTTCTCTCTTGCATACTGCACATCATTCCTCTTATGCCTAGATACTCTGTCACAGTCTAGCATACCAAATTCGTTCCTCTCTCGTCTTCACATGTCCTCTGCATTCTGAGCCCATGTCTCTCTACCATATAATATTGCAGTTCAAACACATGCTTCATACACTCGTCTTAACACTTAGATAGAAAAACCTTTGGTTGCCAACAGAGAAAAAAGCTCTCTGAACTTTCTCCATCTTATTCTAGCAATTACACTTTCAGTATATCCTCCTTCACTGCTAATTAGGTCACTTAGATAGCAGAAATTATCTACTACTTCCAGAGAACCTCTGGGACATTTGAGGAAATCAGTTTCCCATGTATCTATGGTCTTTATGGCTTCTATGCATCTTCCACATACAAACAATACTTTCTCTGTTAACCTTCCAGCTAGTCCGCTGCACCTCTTGTGTGTCCATAGCTTGCACTGGGTACACCAGTGTAAATGGTGTTTCAATTGGAATTGAAACCAAATGGAATTTCTGCTTTCATCTTTCGAAGTGCCTTTCATCTGTCACCCTTTTTGGCAACCGGGGTATGCTCCAGTTGCCCTTGATGTCACTAGTGGAGGAGTACAAGGTCTCCAAGGTGCGTCTGCAACAATCGATGCTGTCTGAGTTGAGAGACACTGTGGTCCAGGACAATCCACCAGATTTGAACACTGGTAGGAAATGGAAGGTCACTGAGGTGATGCAAAAGCTTGATGAGATGGCTCAGGATGCTGGAGCATGTGGAGTGATGATAGATGGCAGGGCTGGTGTGGGGCTTGTCAAGAGAGAGCAGTATTGGTCTGAGTCAAGTAAACAAGAACAGCAGAAGCTACATGAACAACAAGTAAGGCAGCTGGAAGATGAGAGGCATCTGGGTCATGCAGTGCAACTAGCAGAGCAGGGTTGGTGGCTGAATTGGGATGGTGTCAAAAAGCTTGAGTTGAAGCGGTCTGATTGGTGGTGTTTCAGTGCAGGGCATTTGAAAGCTCTGATCCAGACTGCATATGATGTGCATACGTCTCCAGCAAATCTCAAAAAATGGGGTATCCAAGAGAGTCCACAGTGCCACTTGTACGGGAAGTATGGCAGCCTCAAACACATGCTGTCAGCTTGCCCAAATGCACTCCAGTCTGGATGGTATACATTTAGACATAATTTAGTGCTAAAGGTTGTTGCTTCAGCTGCAAGAGAGGGTCAAGTGCCTGAACTGAGCTTGTGCAAGACAGGATTTGTGAAGCAAGGTGTGAGGCCAAAGAGACAGAAACATCAGCAGGCCAAAGACTGTGGCATGAAGGCCAGTCAGGCAGTACTGGCAACAGCCACACTCAAATGGTGTTTTTCATGTACCACCTGCACAAGAGCCAGTCCAGCAGCACTGGCTACGACCTCACTCGAATATTTTTTCACATGCCACTGGCACAAGTGCCAGTAAGGTGACGTGGTGATGATCACATAGTGCTTTTTACATGCCACCAATATATATATATATATTTATTTATATACTTAAGGATAAGATTGATATTTAAATACCGATCTTATCAGGTGGCCAGCATGGGAATTAAAACCTTCAAAGTAATAATTATTTAAAATTATAATTTAGGGTATCTAAGAGATACACCACACTGGAAATAGCAGTCAAGTCTTGACTGCTATTTCCAGCATGGAGGTATCTCTTAGATACCCTAAATTATAATTACACACACACACACACACACACACACATATATATATATAGGGAGAGTTTACAAAAAAAAAACAAAAGATGAAGACAGGTGGTGTACAAAACAGATGTATTAGTATAAAACTCAGGAATAGAAAATACATATATATATACATATATATATATAATATTATATATATATATATTATATATATATATAATATATATAATATATATATATATATGTATATATATATGTATTTTCTATTCCTGAGTTTTATACTAATACATCTGTTTTGTACACCACCTGTCTTCATCTTTTATATATATCTTTTATATATATATATATATATATATATATATATATATATATATATATATATATATATATATATATATATAATATATATATATATATATATATATATATATTATATATATATATAACGGGAAGCTGACGAAAATAAACAAAAGACGAAGGCAGGTGGAGTACAAACAAACAATTGTATTAGTATGGCGCTCAGATGTATATATGTATATATGTATATATGTATATGTATATATGTATATATGTATATATATGTGTGTGTATATATATATACATACATATATATATATATATATATATATATATATATATATATATATATATATATATATATATATATATATATATATATATATATATGTACACACACAGAAAATTATGTTCAGATATGCAGCTTGACACAAAATGATTCACCCACACCTGTGCTACAGGTGTACAGGTAAAGAAAACTTGCTTACGACACCCACACTCATTCAGCTACTGCCACATACTTGAAATTGCTTCCTAACCATTTCTTCACAATTCCTGCAAGAGGATGCTTTTATGAATCACAAGATCTAAAAGCTCTATCATCACATGAATTGCAGCCAGGTACTTTGTTCCTTTACTAAGCAGGTAATTACTCACTTTGAAGAATTATTTTATAGTTCAATCCCTTAACAATAACAAGCTCGTATAGAAAATGAAATGTATATGTGCCATTTTGCATTCATTCAAGACTATACCTACCTTAATTCATTCAGAGTTATTACAATAGGCAAAGGTGTGGCTGTGTGGTAAGTTTGCTTCCTAACCACATGGTTTTAGGTTCAATTCTACTCCATGACATCTTAAGTAAATGTCTTCTACTGTAGCCCCATATAGAAACAATATGAAGCCTGTTGTACATGTTCATGATGTTTGTCTTTATGTTCAGTTATAAAAAAAGAAGCAATTTTACATTAATCTGAAGGGTTACTCTATACTTTTGCAGAGTACAAATTTATAATTCCTATACAAGAATGTTGTTGATAGTGACTTCAAAATTTTGATGATTAATCTGTCCAAAAGTCAATGTCACCAACATTCTTGTCTATATATCTACCTTCTCTATAATGTTATCAATTAATATGAAAATTATGTATCAATGGGAAACCTCTATTAATGGCTGATGATTGCTCAACATTTTAAAACTGTTGTAATATTTACAATATTTAATAAAATGATGTAGCGTGAAACAATCGTACCAAATTACCGGAGATATTCTTGTTGCTTATTTTGATTATATATATATATATATAATATATATATATATATATATATATGCACCAGACTCTGGTCTCACCATGTCAAATCAGACTGGGGTCTGGTGCTGCCTTCCAACTTGCCAGTTCTGGTCAAACTGTCCAACCCATGCCAGTATAGACAACAGACATCAAATGATGGTGATGATGATACACACACACACACACACATACATTACCAAATCCACTCACAAGGCCTTGGTCAGCCCAAGGCTACAATAGAAGACACTTGCCCAGGGTTCCACACAGTGGGACTGAACCCGGAACCATGTGGTTGGTAAGCAAGCTACTTACCACACAGCCACTCCTGCGCCATGAGTTAAATATCCTAACCACTAAGGCATGTGCCTCCGCATAATGGAAAGAAGGAGAGAGAGAGCAATGACTAGCAATAAAGATATAAGGAACTGAATCCAGACAGATTCAATGGGATATGACCCTCATTATACAACCGTCATGATGAGAGAGAAATAGAATGACAGTAGGAAGAAGAGATATTTCATAGGATAGGTGGGTGAATGGTAAATGAGAGAGTAACCAAAAGAGGAGAGCAATATACAGAAATTTGATATGAGCATTTTTAATGCTAGCTATTCCTGTACATCTTCTATGTATGAAAAATACCTTAACTCTCAGCCTGGTTATGGTCCCACTATACATCTTGTGCCTTCATAGTTGCAATCGGTGCATTGTATGGGATTCATACTCACTCCTCTTTCTTAGTTTACTATCTACCCTCTTTTACTTGTTTCAGTCATTTGACTATGGCCATGCTAGAGCACCGCCTTTAGTCAAGCAAATCGACCCTAGGACTTATTCTTTGTAAGCCTAGTACTTATTCTATCGGACTCTTTTGCCGAACCACTAAGTTACGGAAACATAAACACACCAGTATTGGTTGTCAAGCGATGTTGGGGGGACAAACACAGACACACAAATGTATACACACGATCGTTAGCCACTACACACATTTTTTTTCTCTCCTTGTTTCTCTCTTTTCTTCTGTGTCCCTTTCTGTAGAAGAGCATAGGCTCGAAACGTAAAAGACTTTTTCTATTTCTGAGCGTTATACTAATACATCTGTTTGTTTTGTACACCACCTGTCTTCGTCTTTTGTTATTTTTTTCGTAAATTCTCCCTATATATATATATATATATATATATATAAGAATGAATGTTTTTATATATAATGAACGTGAAATACAGGAAGGGACAAACACGGAACACAGACAAATCATTCGAAGCCTTCAATCTTCAGTCAGACACCGAATCATCATAGCAAATTTCGGCTGTTCAATTCTGATATTTGCTCCAACTCGGCCAGCCCCAAGAAAAAAACTAAGCTGTAAGCATTAGATTTCTTGTAGAAGACAGGAATGTGAACGCACAAGACGGATGTAAATACAAGAGACGAAAACGAAATTGAAAACAGTAATGAATAAACAAAATATATATAACGGTGGTTGTCATACGACTTTAGACCAAATGAGACAAAACAACAACAAC
>NC_042999.1:44836748-44869248 GCF_006345805.1 Octopus sinensis | reverse complement strand
CCAGTGCGGGTGGCACGTAAAAAGCACCCACTACACTCACGGAGTGGTTGGCGTTAGGAAGGGCATCCAGCCGTAGAAACACTGCCAGATTTGACTGGGCCTGATGAAGCCTTCTGGCTTCACAGACCCCAGTAGAACCGTCCAACCCATGCTAGCATAGAAAACGGACGCTAAATGATGATGATGATGATGATGATTATATATATATACACACACACACCACATATTATATATATATATATATATATATATATATATATATATATATACATATATATATTATATATATATTTGTTTTACAAGATTTTTTAATACAACAATATACATATATATATACTAGCTTAAAAGCCGCCCTGTAGGGTGGTTTTTACATTACTGTATAGCTTTTAAGCAACTGACCCTGAATGGGAAGATCTGCACACAGATCTCTGCCTTGTTTTGGAGAATTTATTGCAATTACTTCCATCAGAGTCCTATCCTAAAAATGATGATATTTGTTGCAAAAAATCATGTAAAAAAAATCACCGAAAACAATTACAGTAATGAAAGCATAGGAATCCAAAATTTCAGAATTGCAGGTTCAGATTCAGCCTGGAATGTTTTTTATTTACTCACAGAGTCGGCCTTTGGATTATAAAAATTGCTATTATACAAAAATATAAGGGGAAAAACTCGCTGGAAGCAATCACAGTAATGAAAACTTGGGAATCCAAAATTTCGGGATTGTGGGTCTGGATTCAGTCCAGAATGTTTTTTACTCATGTAGTCAGCCTGATTGCAAAATGGTATATGTTGGGCTACAGCCTCTAAGAGTAAAGTTGAAAAAGTGCAACACACTGACACACTGACATTCACATATTTTAAATATTTTATTATGTTATATTATTATATTATATTAAGGCAGTGAGCCGGCAGAATCATTAACCCACCAGGTGAAATGCTTATCAGTATTTTGTCTGCCATTAGGTTCTGAGTTCAAATTCCACTGAGGTCGACTTTGCCCTTCATCCTTTTGGGGAATAAAACTAGTACCAGTTACGTACTGGGGTGTGCAATTTTTGTTAAAGACAGGAAGTTGAAACAAAGAGCCAACGGGAAATTTTGTGTTAAACATGGGAAGTCTGCTATAGAGACATTGAGCATGCTTGGGCAAGCTTACAGCAACATGGCAAAGGGGATTTATGCCATGTTTCAAGTAGCATGGGCATTTCAAAAGGCACAACATACCCACAGCTCAATCAAGAGCATGCTCTTTGTTTTTTTCCAACATCTCTTGTATTGTGCATTGGGAATTCATCCCCTAGGGCCAGACCATCAATGAAGAGTTCTACATTTTGAAGCATTTCGGGGAGGACATTTGGTGAAAGCAACTAGATCTGTGGAGCACGAAGAATTGGGTTCTTCACAATAATGCACCCTGTCACCGAGTTCTTCTCACTTGTGAGTTTCTCACCAAAAACATGGTATCACTTCTGCCAGATTTGCCAGATTTGAGGAGGAGGAGACCCCCTTCAGTCATGAATGACCATGGGATTGTACCTAGAAAGATACCCTCCGAGGCACAAGTCAGGGCAAGATTGTTTGTGGAAGGCCAGCAGTCACCCATGCATACCAGCCTCCCCTCTCCACACCACTAATGTTATCCAAGGGATAAGGCAAAGGCCAATACAGCTTGGCACCTTTGACATTGCAACTCATTTCTACAGCTGGATTAACCAGATTTGCCAGATTTAGTACCTACATATCTCCATTGCTTCCTCAAGATGAAAATGTAGCTCAAAGGTTGCCATTTTAACACCAGTGTCAAGATCTTGAGCAAATCACAAAGCTCCTAAATTCGCTTACAGAAAATTACTTCCAGGCTGGATTCCTAAAGTGACAGGAACACTGGTGTATTGCTGAGCAAGGTGACTATTTCAAAGACGATGATGGTAAATAAGTTATTTTTTATCAAACATAACTAGTTCAAGAGCCTTTTGCTACCACCTCGTGTGTATGCATTCAACAGACTACTTTCAATTTACATACACATACTAAATCCACTCGCAAGACTTTAGTAGGCCAAGGACTACAGGGTGATTCAAAAGTCTCCATACATAGGAAAAATTTATTTTCTTATAAGAAACAGTTTGTAGGATCCCCTAGATTCCCTGATCTGACCCCTCTTGATTTCTATCTTTGGGGGCATTTGAAAGGCATGGTGTATTGCGGAAAGATAAAAGGCAAAAATCATTTGAAGGAATGCATCACCAACTCATTTGCACATGTATCATCAGATGTGCAATTACAAGTTCACAATGAGTGGGGTAAACATATTGCAATGTGTATTCAAAACAATGGTAACCATATAGAGCCTGTTAAATAAATTTTTAAAAACTGTTCTTATAAACTGCTTCGTATAAAAAGAAAAATTGTTCCTATGTATGGCGACTTTTGAATCATCCAATATACTAGAAGACACTTGCCTAAAGTGACACAGTGGGATTGAACCTGGAACAGTGTGGTTGGTAAGCAAACTTCTTACCGCTCAGTATCATCATCATTATTATCATTTAATGTCTGTTTTCCATGTAGGCATGGGTTGGACAGCTTGACTGGAGCTGGCAAGGCCCGGGGCCACATCAGGTTCTATAGTCTGTTTTGGCCTGGTTTCTACAGCTGGATGCCCTTCCTAATGCTAAACACTTTACAGGGTGTACTGGGTGCTTTTTATATGGCACCATCACCAGTGCTTTTTACGTGGCACCAGAACCCATGTGTGTGTATTTTTTAATTCATAACCATACACCAATGTAATTGGTGCACACAATTTGTGATCATCCAAATATATTTGGGTCGCCCCATTCTGCAGTTTCATTGTTTTGTATATTTGTTTATTTGTATACTTGTTACTCATGCACTGGTGTGCATTTGTGCATACACACCAGTGTTCATGCATATTTCTGTGCATAAAAATGCATTTGCATATGTTCATGTGCATTTGCATTAATGCTTATGTGCACACATCTGATAGCTTGAGACCATAGAGGCACGTTTGAATATGTATAACTAAAAATAAAATTCTATTCGAAAGAGACTGTTTGTGTGTGCATGTGTGTGAGAGTGTGTGTGTGAGCATATATATATAATATATATATATATATTATATATATATATATAATATATATATATGTATGATGATGATATATATATATATATATATAATATATATATATATATATATATATATATATATATATATATTATATATATATATAGATATATATACATATATATATATATAGATAGATAGATAGATACATACATACATATACATACATGCATACATATATATATATATAATATATATATATATATATATATATATATATATATATATGTATATATACACATAAATATATATGTGAACCACCATCCATTGGTTGTTATTTGTTTATTATTCACTATATATATATGTATGCATGTATGTATGCATGTATATGTGTGTATGTCTGTATGTATATATATGTATGATATGCATATATATATGTGTGTGTATATATATATATATATATATATATATATATACAATATATGTTTGCGTCTGTGTGGGTGTGTTCAGATGAGTATATGTATCTTATTTATATGTCCATGTAAGGATGTCAGTACGCCCATGCATGTATGTATGCATCTCTATGTAAATGCTTACATACGTATCGTTACAATCATATGCATGCAAGCATATATATATCTATGGTGTGGCATGCACATGTGCACATATGTGAGTGTGTGTGTACATGTGTGTGTGCATGCGTGCATGTTTGTGTGTGTGTGTATGCACATGTGTGAAGCTATGGCTGGGCAGAATCATTGGAATGTAAGACAGAAAGTTTGTAGTATTTACTGTGGGATCTTTACATTCTGAGTTCAAATCTGACTAAGACCAATATACAGTGGGGGGAAATAAATATTCGTACATGTCAAAATTCTTTATTTATTTAATTTCTAATAAACATAAATGAGATATACTAATACTATATTTGCATGCACATGCATAAACTAATAATATGCAAAAGAAACTAATAAATTATAGTAACTAAGGAATTTATATACAATCATAAATATTTAGGGGTGAAAAAAGTATTCGTACAGAATAAATTTATAATTTTCCATGCCACAAAATACTGTTAAAATATTTTTTTTTTGGTAGAACTTTCTCATTTGTTCCAATAATCTTATCAGTTGTCATTTTTAAGTGTCAAAACGCTAGCTTCTTCATTCAGCACTGACACAACATAAAGTAGTATAATAATGATGGTGAAAAGTAAAGAACTCACAAATACAATGAAAAACTTAATTATTGAACAGTGGAAAGCAGGTAAAAGTTACAGGAAAATATCAGAGACCCTTTGTATTCCATTTTCTACCATATCTTCGTTTATTCAAAGATATAAAAAATTGGGAACTGTTGAAAACAGAATAAGATCCAGAGCACCATGCAAAATTTC
Source organism: Octopus sinensis (assembly GCF_006345805.1). NCBI lineage: Eukaryota > Metazoa > Mollusca > Cephalopoda > Octopoda > Octopodidae > Octopus > Octopus sinensis. The sequence goes on along the minus strand of NC_042999.1, from coordinate 44,864,761 downwards.
CCTATATCTTTAAGAAAAATGAAGTGAAGAATATTTATTTCCGCCCACTGTATTTCTTCATCTATACTGTCAATAAAACAGTAGTAGCAAAGCACTGGGGTAAAATTTAGTTGGCTATGAATCTGTGCTGACATGCAGTGAACTAGTATGACTCAGAAGAACACAAATCTCTTTATATCTGTGGAGTTCCAACAATAGGGGATATGACTCATTAACCAGAGGACACTGCCATCATGTCACCATTATAACTAGCATGAGGGTTTCAGTTGATCTGATCAGTAAAATAGCCTGCTAATGAAATTAACATGCATGTGATTGAGTACTCCACAGACACAGGCAGCTTTTACCCTTTAGCATTTAATCTGGCCATACATAGCCCAAATATTCTACCTGTTTTATGTTGAAGCTGACTAGCTCCAACCTCTCACACCTACCCGACAATGCCATTCTCAACACAGAGAAACACACCATTGAAATCCTGGAGCTACAAAATTATGTATGATTAATTCAAAGCAATGGAGGCGCAATGGCCCAGTGGTTAGGGCAGTGAACTCATGGTCGGAGGATCGCGGTTTCAATTCCCAGACCGGGCATTGTGTGTGTTTATTGAGTGAAAACACCTAAAGCTCCACGAGGCTCTGGCAGGGTGGGGTGGGGACCCCTTTTGTACTCTTTCACCCCAACTTTTTCTCACTCTTTCTTCCTGTTTCTTGAGTAATGCTGCGATGGACTGGCGTCCCGTCCAGCTGGGGGGGGGGCACATACGCCATAGAAACCGGGAAACCGGGCCCATGAACCTGGCTAGGCTTGAAAAATAAAATTCAAAGCAATGGGAATAAATAAACAATACATTTGACAGAGCAATCTGAATACTAAAGGGTTAATGTAGTTCTCAGGGAGACTCAATGTGACAAGACTGGCCCTTTGAATTTCAGGTACTACTCACTTTTGCCAGCTGAGTGGACTGGAGCAATATGAAATAAGGTATCTTGCTCAAGGAGACAACCCATTGCCAGGAATCAAACCCACAACCTTACAATCATGAGACAAACACTCTAACCACTAAGCTATATGGGTTCACTATTCTTTTATTCTTTTACTTGTAACAGTCATTTGACTGCAGCCATGCTGGAGCATTGTCTTCAGTCGAACAAATCGACCCCAAGACTTATTCTATCAGTCTCTTTTGCCGAACTGTTAAGTTACAGGGATGTAAACACACCAACATCGGTTGTCAAGTGATGGTGGGGGGACAAAACACACTCACACAAACATATACACACACATACATATATATATATATATATATATATATATATATATATATATATATATATATATGATGGGCTTCTTTTAGCTTCCATCTACCAAATCCACTCACAAGGCTTTGGTCAGCCCAAGGCTATAGTAGAATACACTAGCCCAAGGTGCCACACAGTGGGACTGAACCTGCAACAATATAGTTGTTAAGCAAGCTACTTCTGCACACACAGCCATTCCTATGCCTATGGTGAATATCTACAGAAAAGTTCTGTCATAGAATTCATACAGAGATACCGCATATTACAACCAATACAACAGAGGTGCACCCACACAAAGCTTTCTCCCAAAAAAGCAGCTGCCATTAAAAAGAGGTAATGATAAACACATGGCTATCTAAATAATATGTACACGTATATTATAGGCACAGGAGTAGCTGTGTGGTAAGTAGCTTGCTTACCAGCCACATGGTTCTGTGTTCAGTCCCACTGTGTGGCACCCTGAGCAAGTGTCTTCTACTATAGCCTCGGGCCGACCAAAGCCTTGTGAGTGGATTTGGTAGACGGAAACTGAAAGAAGCCCATCGTATATATGTATATATATATTATATATGTATGTGTGTGTATACGTTTGTGTGTCTGTGTTTGTCCCCCCAACATCGCTTGACAACCGATGCTGGTGTGTTTACGTCCACGTAATTTAGCGGTTCGGCAAAATAGACCAATAGAATAAGTACTAGGTTTGCAAAGAATGAGTCCTGGGGTCAATTTGCTCGACTAAAGGTGGTGGTCCAGCATGGCCGCAATCAAATGACTGAAACAAGTAAAAGAGTAAAAGAGTAAAAAGGTATATACATAGGTGAAATAGCACAAATGGAATGAGGGTAATAAGAGATGAATAGTTGGTCAATGTAAGAGGTCACAAGTGTGTGTGTGCATGCGTATGTGTGTGTATGTATATGTGTGTGTGTGTGTATATATATATATATATATATATATATATATATATATACACATACACGCACACACATGCACGCACACACACACACATTCCTAGTTTTATTTTCCGAATTTTTCTCCCAAGAAGAAAGACTCGGTTTCTAGCCTACAAACAAGGTTCTTTCATTGGAATATCAAAAGGGTCAACAGGCTAATCTTGTGTGTATGTATGAGTCAGTGTATGTGCACATACATGTACATGCGTTTGTATGTGTGTGACTACATTTATATATGCATATGTATTTGTATGTGATTGTATGTGCATCACAAAGTACACACCAACACAATGTTAAAACCCTCGCACAATATAGACGTTGAAAGACTTTATACTTGACCTGAATTACTCCAGAAACCTTCTGCCTGAAGCCATATTCGCGGCATGAAATATGTTATTTATATCATGAATGAAAACGTAATCACACACAGAATTTAATTTACCTTATCCCAAATTCTATAAACTTCCCCATATTCAAACCACTAACTTGTACAGAGGTCTATATTCATATGTTGATATGTCTGTCTTCCTAAGTTCATAACAGGCTTCTTAATAGAATACCCCATAGAGAACTTTTCAATAGATATTCACAATAGTTACAGATGCCATTCTACTAACATTCTCATAAATTGTTACATATTTTTTAGAGTAAGTTTTATAAAATTTTATGTTTATTTGCATGCTGTCACATGCCATTATGTTGAACTAATCACCCTTGCTCAGTTGTTTTCAGCATGGTCCAAACAGATCCAGTTAATGAATATATAAGAAAGCTTCATTTACCAAAAGATCTATTGCCTGACAATCAAGTACAAGAAACTCTGAGTAGTAATTCACTCGGACTCATTTTTTAATTAATATTATTTCAGTATTGAATATATTCTTTTGCTTTATTGCATTTCAGGCCAGTGTAACATTAACAACCAATATACATTTAAGTATGTGCAAAGGCATGGCTGAGTGGTAAGAAGCTTGCTTCCCAACCACATGGCTCCAGGTTCAGTTCTACTACATAGCACCTTGGGCAAGTGTCTTCTACTACATCCTCAGGCTAACCAAAACCTTGTGAGTGAAGAAAGCCAGTCTTATATATATAAAAGTAAGATCCAAGGATCGGGGATGTAGGAAAAAAATTAGCTTCAAGCAATCTGTAATACTAGTGCATGGTTACTAAATATATATTCATACATACACTAAATATATTCATACACACACGTATGTATATATGTGTGTAACTACGTGTGAACTGTTGCCAATTTCTTTCCTCCTTCTCCCTTTTCCTTTGGACTTTCTTGTTTCCTGTTTCTGAAGAAGAGCTATGCTTAAAACATAAAACAACCCCTTTTTTCCTTCTCTGGGCATATTATTAATATTTTACATGTTGTTTTTCTTGTTGTCTGTTTCTCCATTTTTTAATTATATATATATGTGTGTATGTGTGTGTGTGTGTGTGTGTGTGTATGTGTGTGTGTGTGTGTGTGCATGTGTGTATGAGTGTGTATATATAAATATATATCTATATGTATGTATGTATACTCTTTCTCTTTTATTTGTTTCAGTCATTTGACTGTGGCCATGCTGGAGCACCGCCATTAGTCGAGCACATCGACCCCAGGACTTATTCCTTGTAAGCCTAGTATTTATTCTATTGGTCTCTTTTGCTGAACCGCTAAGTTAAGGAGACGTAAACATACCACCATTTGTTGTCAAGCGATGTTGGGGGACAAACACAGACACACAAACTTATATATGCATATACATATATACAACAGGCTTCTTTCAGTTTCTGTCTTCCAAATCCACTCACAAGGCTTTGGTTGACCTGAGGCTATTGTAGAAGACACTTGCTCAAGGTGCCATATAGTGGGACTGAACCCGGAACCATGTAGTTCGTAAGCAAACTACTTACCACACAGCCACTCCTACACCTATATATACATACATATATATGTGTGTGTGTTTGTAATATATATATATACATACATATACACATATGTAATTTGAATATAAAACCTGGTGTTCATGAGATAAAATTTAGATGAAACAATTGTAAATTGATGTATCAAAAAAACTTTTAAAACTTGCTCATTCCATCCATCATTCTCCTTCGTTTGGGGTATTCAGTATTTTTTAACACCCAAAGTCTTAAAGGGACATTTCTCCTAGCACTATCCTGCAGCTCATAAGCACATGAACAAAACAAATACATTCACTATGACATCAGTAATGTTTATATATATATATATATACTAAGCAATAAAGGGTTTAGCAACGAATTGCCTTGCCACATACCGAATTTAGAAATAGCAGTCAAAGAGTTATAGCTATTTCTTCTACTAAAAAGGGAGATCTCAGTAAAAACAACAATTGAAAGGCAGACACAAACAGGTAAGAGAGAATGAATTGACGGCAATCTATCATACAATTTTAAGTTATCTACGGACGCACGTTTCGAAATCAAGTTTTTAGGAAAGCATAAGAATTAAATATTAAATAATTCTACCTTACCAAAACTTCTTTTCTCTTCAGCGTAGAATACTATAATCATAAATGATTATATATTGAATTTTGAGATACTAGAAGGCACTAACTCAACTCAGTATCAGAGCGAGCTTTGATAATTATTCCAAATTAATTAATTTCACCCTTCATTATATATATATATATACATATATAATGCTATTAATAGTGGCTATTATTAATAATTTTATTGACAACTTACTGGCAGTAAAATTATTAATAACATCTTACACTACATTTTTAGGAAGTCCTTTTTTCCAGTTAATGCTCATAGCTTTAATAGTTTTATATTTAATAATTATAAAAAACAACTTTTTAACTGTATATATGTTGTATGTGTGTTTATGTATGTTTAATACAGACATCTTTAGTCAAAGAGCCAAAGTGCTTGAAAAAATATATTCAATGCATTTCAAGGGAGAGCTGATATATATATATACACACACACACTCATATATATGTACATATATATGTATATATATATAATATATATATATATATATATATATATATATATATATATATATATATATATATATATATGCATACATACACATTCCTAGATATATTATATATACACACACACTCATATATATATGCATACACACACATTCATAGATATATATACATATGTATTTATGTGTGTATATATGTTTATGTGTGTGTATATATTTTTGAATGCATGCATGTGTGTGTATGTATACACACACACACATACACACACATAAGCACATGCATATGGATTGATGTTGTTATTGGAATGCTTCTGGTGTTCTTTTTGGTTTGATTGTCAGAACAATCCTCCATACTTATAGAATTGTAAATAGTTTTAGCAAGAATGTCATGTCTCATGGGACATTTTTGGACAGCTGTTATTGATGTAAGCAATATCTTTCACTCTGATATAACACTATCAACAGTTTTCTTTCACAAAGGGGAGGTTTGAAGGCATCCACTTCTGGTTTATTTATCAGGTATTTGGTGCATCTCCTATTTGTGTATATCACAGATATATCCTTCTAGAAAGAATGCCAGGCATCTATCAATGGACTTAAGAGAGGTTACTATTCCCATCGATGTTGTTGACAAAGCCTATAAAAGCTGTTGGGGTAGGGTTACTAGTACATGAATCTACAGCCCAGGGAGCCAAGGAGGAGAGAGCATGAACATTTGATAGCCTCATCCCTAAAATACCTTTCAGCCTCTTTTCTTTGTGACAGTTTACAGAGGTTTGAACGCATACACTTCTTCGGGAATATTCATGACTTTTTACCAAAACCAGCCTGTTTTTATCATGAAATTAAGAATGAGTGATAATACCCATGAACAAAGTTACAATGTATGTCCACTTTCAGACATTGTGTCCGTTTTTAGCTTTGTATGTCTGGTTTAAATTTAAATCTGTCTGTTGACCAAAATTGTCCAAATTATATTTGATTTAAGGCAAAACCTACATACATTCAGATTAATATTTTTGAAACTAAAAGCTTTATATATAAACTTTCCTTTAACCCTTTTGATACCAACCTGGCTGAAACCGCCTCTAGCTCTGTAGTACAAATGTCTTGTTTTCGTAAGTTTTGAAATTAAATCTTCCACCAAACCTTAGTCCCAATTTATGTTCCTAATGCCAGCTTAATGATAACTAAGTTATTTTACTAAATTCTTTGTTATATTTAAAATTAATTGAAAGAAACACAGAGCATCGTAAAATAGAAGTGGTAACAAAACGGTTAAAATATTTATAATTTAGGCTCATTAAGTATATTCAATATTACTCTTTACTCTTTTACTCTTTTACTTGTTTCAGTCATTTGACTGCATCCATGCTGGACACCGCCTTTAGTTGACCAAAGTGACCCCAGGACTTATTCTTTGTAAGCCTAGTACTTAGTCTATCAGTATCTTTTTGCCAAACTGCTTAGTTACGGGGACGTAAACACACCAGCATCATTGTCAAGCGATGTTAAGGGGGACAAGCACAGACATACAAACCTATACACACACACACACACACACATATATATACATATATACGACACGCTTCTTTCAGTTTACATCTACCAAATCCACTCGCAAGGCTTTGGTCGGCCCGAGGCTATAGTAGAAGACACTTGCCCAAAGTGCCATGCAGTGGGACTGAACCCAGAACCATGTGGTTGATAAGCAAGCTACTTACCACACAGCCACTCCTATGAAACGGTTAAAACATTTATAATTTAGGCTCATTAAGTATATTCAATATTAGTTTCAAATTTTGGCACAATACCAGCAATTTTGGAGGAGGGAGTAACTCAATTACACTGACAGCACTGCTCATCTGATATTTATTTTAGTGGCCATGAAAAGGTGAAAGATAACAACAACCTCAACAGAATTTGAAATCAGGACACAAAGACATGAAATGTTGCTAAGCATTTTGCCTGGCATTCCAACAATTCTGCCGGCTCACCGCCTTAAGTATATTTAATTATTAATTATTGTTTTCTCTCCAAAAGAAAGATAGAAAGAAAGATGCATTTGAATTAAAATTCAAGCAATCTTATTGCTGGAACACATGAAGAACAGAAAAGCACAAATTTTCCTGGAAAGTTCCTTCCTTGATTAAGTCACAAAGACATTATAGTAATTGGTGCATTTAATTTAATTTTCATTTTAGTTATTCAAATGCTAAAAGATATATTGTCTGCACGTGCAAGTGTGCAGGTGTGTGTGTGTTTGTGTACACATGTGCGCACGTGTGTGTGTGTACATGCATGCACGAGCATATGGATGTGAACATATGGGTGTGAGTGTCTGTGTGCATGTAAGTGTATGTAAATCTGTGTATGTGCATGTGAATGTGTGTGTGTGTGTGTGTGTGTGTGTGTTTAAGGAAAATAAGGTGATTTGAGGAATGAAAGCTTTCAATTATGCCTGAAAAGTAAGATTGAACAAATTTTCAATCTGGAGTTAGAATTTGGCAAACAATCAAGTCATCCATGGATTTACAGTAACCATGCGCTGGTATTACTATAACTGGAGAAAATTCTATGTTACCCAATTAGTGTACAGAACTCATTGAAAACCAATAAGCAGAACTTTTAATCAAGAAGTTTTGGGGTTCTTTTAGTTTCTTTATACTCTTTCAGAGCAAAGGTATGTGATGTAGTAATTTGTATGTTGGACTCATGATTCTAACATTGTGGGCTGGATTCTCAGACCAAGCTTTGTGTTGTGTCCTTAAACAGGTTGCTTTGCTTCATTTTAAATTGCTTCAGCAACAACACTTATTTCAAAATTGAGTATCACTGTTAGGGAGGAGATGACCTTGCAGTGGACTGGAATCTTGTTTAGGAATGAAGTATTGTACTCATCAACAGACATTAAATGATGGTGGTGATGATGATGGTGATGATGATGGTGGTGGTGGTGGTGGTGGTGGTGGTGGTGGTGGTGGTGGTGATGATGATGAGGAGGTTGAGGAGGATTCTGTCAAACGGGATGCTTGTTTATTCACATTTGTTTTGAATTAAGCATGTATTATCTGGCAGCTTTGAGATTCTCATGATGTGATTGCTTATTTTCAGAATGACATTGCTGGATAGGAGTGAGAGTCTGGATCTGGTCAGTTTGTTTGAATATAAAACAGATAGAATATGCACCCTGATATGGCCAGTTTGAATTGCTAAAAGGGCTAAGCACAATGGAGACTGGGGACAAGTTATAACTCAAAGGGCCAGTAAGTTCAAAACAAACTTTGCTCATTCATGAAGAGAAGTTTATTTGCAACATAAATATTTTGTACATTTTCAAATAAACTAATCTGACCTTTCCTAATCTAACCAATCATAGTGTTAGATTAGTTTATTTATGAAAATATACGAAATACACAATTTTGGTAAACTATTTTCGGTATGAATTTTGTTATCTATTAAAGAATTTTTCTATTATTCTGAAATGAGGAATTTGTTTTTATATTAAATTAAAGCAAAAATTCTTTTCATGTTTAGGTGACGGTTTCTTTTTAAATAATTTTTTTAGTTTATTTTTTTAAGACTTCGACTATTGACGCTGCCATCTTTAATTTGTGGCCTAATTGAGTTGGAGAAAAGACAGAAAGGACATTTTGTGGAGTTTGTTATATTTATTTGAATTTTTAAAGCCCTTCTTATTGGCATTCGGTGAATAATATGCTTTAATTATTGGAAAAAATTCTCTAGTCATATTAACGGTAGCATCTCTCTTTAGTTATTGTTGATCTAATCTTATTAACAGCTCCTCTTAATTGGAAAGTGGAATACTAATGATGGTAGTCAGTACAACAAAGATTGGAAAAGTCCATTCAAGTGGCTTACGTGGAAGAATAATAAATGCTATATGCAAGTGTTGCAAATGCTTTCTAATAAACATTCTTAGATCCAATCTACTTGATCATGAAGAATCTGTAAAATTAATGTTAATCATTGCGAAAATAGAAATCTAATTTCAATCATATTTATGAAACACAGAAGTGAAAAAAGAATTCAAATTCAAATTCAAATTTAATTTCAAATATATTTACATAACAGAGAAGTGTAAAACTTTGAAATTAAATACAGTGTATAAACAGCATCCTCCTACATTACTCAATCTGATGTATTATGAGTTACAGAAAAGGAGATCAATTCATTAATCTAATCTTTAGTCTAATCAAGAATGCTATTGCTCTGCCTATATGTGTGGAGATAGCTGATGACTTGGTAAGTCAAAATACTTGCACATAAATGATGAATCAACTGATATGTGCCACACACTAATATGTTTGTATGTAGGTATTTTTCCTATAAGCATCAATGAGTGGAAACATCGTTTTTAGGGATACTTCTTATACAAACAACCTGCAAAAGTTTTTATCATACAGCTGAAAAATTTTTAACGACAAACAGCATTGATTCAATTAATTGCATTGGGTTTGGACAACATTAGTGGACAACATAATTCTGTATTTCCAAGATTCAGAAATATGCAACCAAATATTACATTCATAAAATGTACATGCCACCATTTGGCTTTAAGCTGCCAAGAGGCATTTACTTCCTTGCTTTCTAATTTAACTCTCCTGATATCATTGTGGAGAATGTAGTTTATCATTGAGTGGATCATCACAGGAATCCAAACAATGATAGCTTCTTAGGTCTAACAGAACTACTGTCAAGATGGAATTCTATTCTCCAAAAATGTATACTACATGTAGAATACAATGAAACAGGTAAAGGCCTTAAAGTTCACTACCTATCTCCCAAGACAGAATAAGTTTATATGAGAATGCTTTAGCATTGTGAAGCCACATATTTTGTTGGAAAAGAAGTATTCAAAGTATTTCACTCTTTGCAACTCCAAATTCTCTCATACTGAGCACTTCTGTTGAAGCAATATTTATCTAAAAGGATGGTAGATATGAAATATAAATACAAAAGGAATAAAAGGATCTCCCAAGTTCACAGATTGCAGTAATAACTATGGGGAAGAGAGTGCTCATCTAATTATGGATATCCTGAAAAATATGCCATTCATCTGAGTGACTGTGAGAATCAAACAAATAGCAATATTATCCATATGGTGAAAAGTAAAATGACTCCCAAGGAAATATATCAAAGTAGTATTCAATAGTGATATTTTTTCCATGTGGCCACTCCCATACACTCAGTTTTTGTGTACCATAGATGTTCGAGTATAATCCACACTTTTTTCCCAAAATTTAAAGGTCAAAATTCCTAGTGCATACTATATACGAGGTTAAAAATAAAAATTATTTTCTAAGCAATGTCCGAGTCTCTATTTGCTGTCCGGCAATGTTTATTCAGACGCATTTTGTGATGTCGGGTGCAAAAATATCTTAAGCTAAGCCTGAAAGCAATGAAGTCATAAAAGAATCATCCATAACTTGCAGTAGGCAACATTTATTAAATGTTATTACTGTTATTTCTTTATTTTCTGCAAACAAAATGCACAAAAAGCTACGCATTTGCATTATGTTATATGTACAATAATAATAAAGGACGTTACCGTATACATTTTTACAAACCAAGGACGTTATATCAACCTCCTTGACTCAAGTTAGAGAAGGGGTGCGTATTATACACAAGGTTTAGGTTTTTCAGCGGTACAGCCCACTAAAAATCCCCTGTGTATTGTACTGAAGGGCAGACTATACTCGAGGATTTATGGTAAATGACATGGCTGAGTGCATACCAGGATCTATGACATATTTTTGAACAGCTCAAATGATTTATAAGCTGTTTACTCTCTTTTACTCTTTTATTTGTTTCAGTCATTTGACTGTGGCCATGCTGAAGCACCACCTTTAGTCGACCAAATCGACCCCAGGACTTATTCTTTGTAAGCCTAGTTACTTATTCTATCAGTCTCTTTTGCCGAACCACTAAGTTACGGGGACGTAAATACACCACCATTGGTTGTCAGGCGATGTTGCGGGGACAAACACTAACACACAAACACATAGACATACATATACATATATACAACGGACTTCTTTCAGTTTCCATCTACCAAATCCACTCACAAGGCTTTGATTGGCCTGAGGCTATAGTAGAAGACACTTGCCCAAGGTGCCACGCAGTTGGACTGAACCCAGGACTATGTGGTTGGTAAGCAAGCTACTTACCACACAGCCAAAGCACCTTGAAAAAAACCAGGACTAAGACTTAATTACTAAATCTATTAAATGATATTAAAATTTGCAAGATGCTTTCAAATGTTTATGCCAGTGAATATTGTTGACAATTCCAGCCATATGAAGGCAGATGTAAAAACAATACAGCTGTGGTCATGGAGATTGTAATGTATAATATCTATATTTGGGTCTCTCCTGACTATTATACTCTTAATAAGGCTCTTTATACCACTCTCTTTGTCTCTTTACTACACTCTCATCTATCACTCACCACTCATCTGTCAATGTGCATCTTTACTATCACTGTATCCCTTTCTCATTACCCCATCCAGTTTATTCAATCTTCCTTTATCCTTACTCACTTCTTTATTCTTTTCTACTCTAGGCACAAGGCCAGAAATTTGGGGGGAGGGGGCCAGTCGATCAGATCGACACCAGTACACAACTGGTACTCATTTTATTGACTCTAAAAGGATGAAAGGCAAAGTCAACTTTGGCGGAATTTGAACTCAGAACGTAAAGACAGACGAAATACCGCTAAGCATTTCACCCGATATGCTAACATTTCTGCCAGCTCACCTCCTTTACTCACTTCTTTATTAATTACCATCACTCTCCTATCATGGAAGCACGGGTCTTACTGGTTAGGGTGATCATAAAATTGTGGTTTTGATTCCTAGACCAGGCAATACATTGTGTTCTTGAGCAAAACACCTCATTTCACATTGCTCCAGTCCACTTAGCTGGAAAAAAGGAGTAATTTTGTAACAGTCCAGTGTCCTATCCACATGGAGAATATATAGACAATGAAACCGACCCTTATGAGTCAGTATGACTCGAGAAGGTAACTTCGCCTTTACCTTCACTCTCTTATCCCTCATCATTGACATCTATCACATCTTTTACCCTGACTCTCTCACCATTACCTACCTTTATTACTATCTTATCACTTTTCACATCACTCCACCCTCTATCACATATTTTTGACATACATAACTCTCTCTCACTCTCTCTCTCTTTTGCTCTCACTCTCTCACTCTCTCTCTCTCTCTCTCTCTCTCTCACACACACACACACACCATTCACCACAGTATCACATTTTCTCTCTCCTAACACTATTTCCTACTTCTAATAGCGTTTCTCTCACCCTGCCTTCTTCCTACCATGCTCTCTTTCCCCATCACTCAAAATGTGTTTCTATTCAATCTCCTTACCAACAAACGTCATGTAACTAACTGTCTATCAGTCTTTCCCTCTTCCTTCACTGTTAACTCCATCAAGCTCTCCACCACCACCATACAAGTTCTCTTCCATTGCTCCTTTTTTATCACTTCACTTTGATTCTCTTTGAATAATAGTAAAGATGCACATTGATAGATGTATTTCCCATAGTTGAGCCTGCCATTCAAGATGCTTATGTCTATGTCTTGCATCCTCTGGAACATGTTATTAGTGTATGAATGTTCATAGGTGCTGCACTAGAAAGTGGTGGTCATCCCGTTCATGTTAAGAACAAAGAGCTGTAGTGAACTGGGCAAAGTCCTGGTGCAAACTTACAGGATTGACAAAGTTCCTTCTTTTTGTTTTTTGTTTTTCCTCATCACAACAGTGAGAAACCATTGAACTTTTGTAGTTCAACTGATATAGCAGAACATTAATCCTGTTCAACACATAATTTATTAATTAACTTAAATAAATCATCAGCAAAGCACTAAGCATATCAAATTAACTATCTCTCTCTTTCTCTCTCTCTCTCCCTCCCTCTCTCTCTCTTTCTCTCTCTCACTTTCTCTCTCTCCCTCCCTCTCTCTCTCTCTCTCTTTCTCTCTCTCTCCCTCCCTCCCTCCCTCTCTCTCTGGGCAGTTCAAATAGTATTTTGTTTCTGATAAGATTTAAGCAAGAACTGGAATCAGTCAAGTAGATTCAGTTTTGTTGTCTGCAGAGAGAAATAAAAAGATGTTGCTTTACATTTGTCATAATACAGTAAGAGCTCTAGTATATTGAATAAGAACTTTTGCTTTTCATCATATTAGATATAACATGTAATTATAAAAGGTGTCCATAAATTACTTTACAATCTCAAATATTCAGAAAAAAAAATGAAAAATAAGGATAATTCAGAAGAGTGTATTGGAAAACATAGGCGAACAAAGTTTTTTATTAGAAACATCAGAACACTTTCAAGTGGACTCCATTGGTTGCATGTAAGTTGATTGATGGCTTTCAACCTTAATAGATACAATAAATTGTGGAAGTTGTAAAGGTAATTTATGAACACCCTGTATATATGTTGATGATGTTAGATTTCCATCATTTGATGAAAAGGATTCAATTGTAAATCAGTTGTCAACTAAATTATAGGCTCCTGAATTGAAATGCAAACAGTTGAATATTCCATAGACGTACAAGGTTGTATGAAAAAGGTCCCAGACTTGTTCTGTAGTGCACCAACACATGACACATAGTTGTATGCACAATGAGAGCTAACAGCAGCACTGGATTAACCAATAAGCAAAATAAGCACGTGCTTAGGGCCTCAAGGGAAGAAGGCAACACCACAGAAATGGTAAATGGTTTACAGAACGAAAGAAATCACTTTAAACTTGCTAAAACAATATTCAGGATGCCTTTATCTCTACTAAGTCTAGATGCAAATGTGTTACCTAAGATTAATTTTGAGGATCTGGTCAAAAACTTTGCAATTCAAAAAAGTAGGAGAAAACTTTTCAAATATAAATAAAGTGGAAGTATACAAAAATAAACATTATTTTCCCCTCTTACTGTTCTGTTTCATTTTGAAAAACAAAAATTTATTTTATGGTTTGTTATTGTTTATATTTTGAATTACATAATCTTTTATGGAGGCACCAAAATTTTTTAAGTGCTTAGGGCCTTGATGGATCTTAATCTGGCTCTGACAAGCAGTGACCTTCATGAGGCAGAGTGCCGAGTGACATTGGTGTATTTGCTTCGCAAGTTGTGAAATTTGGGTTTTTGTGATCACATGTATGCTGTAGTCTGTGATTTTGTCATGGACAGGAGCAAAGAGCCAATGTGGAATTTTGCATTAAACTTGAGAAGTCTGCTACAGAGACATTGAGCATAATTTGGCAAGCTTACAGCGATGTGGCAATGGGTCCTATGCAATGTTTCAAGTAGCATGGGCACTTCAAAAGTGAAAGAACGTCCCTGGATGATGATGATGATGATGATGAGCAATCTGGAAGACCTGATTGGTCACAAGCATCAACCCCGGAAATGTGAGATTGTGCATCAAGAATTCATCCCCCAGGGCCAGGCCCTCAATCAAGAGTTCTACTGCAGCGTTTTGAAGTGTTTGAGGGAGGACATTTGGCAAAAGCAGCCACAGTAATCTGTGGAGCACACAAAGAATTGGATTCTTCACCCTGCTCTCCTCACTCATGAGTTCCTCACCAAAAACAACATGGTATCACTTCTGCACCCACACTATTCACCAGATTTAGCACCTATGAACTTCCATCTCTTTCCCAAGACGAAAATGCAGCTCAAAGGTCGCCATTTTAATTCTGTTGTCAAGATCCAGAGTGAATCACATAAGATCCTTGACTCATTTACATTGAATGCACTCGAAAAAACCTATGGAAAAAATTATTTAACACTGAGGTTATGAATGGGTCTTTTATGAAATATTTATGCCAAAAAAATTTTTGTAATAGTATTCACTTGAAAATAAGTTTTAAAAACATTAAAATATTATCTAGTTAAAGACAGCTAAAATATAAACACTTATTGTACAAACCACTTACATTTTTGAAATTACATTCACTTAAAAATTTTTCAAAATTGTTATCTACTGTAAAAAAAAAACAAATTGTATTTTTTGTTGTCAAGTCATTATTTAATAGAAAGGGAAGAATTACGTTCCTTTCAGGATTAAGTTAATTTCGGAGACTTTTCCCATTATGCACCATTTTGGGTATTAATACCCTGAAAACCCTTAATACTCTCACAACCAATTATCTAATTTACATGCAATTTGTTTCATTCCATTCATATTTACATTTTAGGGGAAACTTAATTCATAGTATTTTCCCATTATGCGCCAGGTAGGTTGAGTAACATTGCAAACAAGCAAGCAAAATTCAATCTGACTTTTAATGTATTATAGACACATATACATATATTGTAAAATTCCTGCCAAAACAGTCACAGAAGCCTAGTACAGGCTTCTGCCTGGCTGTCTCTTGTGAAACAGTCCCACCCAAGCTAGCATGGAAGGTGGATGTTAAATGATGATGATGGTGATAGGAGTGCATATGGGAATGTGTATGGTGTGTGTGTGTGTAAAGTGGCTAATGTTAGGTAGGGTATCCAGTTGTAGACAACATGCCAAAAATGAGACATTAAAGGCAAGACATAACCCACTGACTTGTTGCATCCTATCAAACTGTCCTACCCATAGAAAACAGACACAAAATAATGATGGTGGTGGTGATGTTAATGATAATATATGAACATATATACACATTATCTATCTATATATGTGTGTGTGTGTATATATATATATATAGTAAGTATATATATATATATATAGTAAGTAGTCATCTAATATTCATTATTCGGATTCTAGAGAAAGATGCTTCCAAATTTTTTAAGGCAGCAGATATTTAAATTAATGACAAAAGTAGAAGATGAATATTTTTTTGAGAAGTAAATCTTTACTAACAGACAAATGGGAATAAAATGAAACTACAGTGTATTTTATATGTGCATGCATGCACACACACATACACACATATGTAAAAATTTCTTCCAAATAAGGTTATTTTGAATTGAAAAATTTTGTTTATTTATTAGAAAAAGTAATATACTCTTTTACTCTTTTACTTATTTCAGTCATTTGACTGTGGCCATGCTGGAGCACCGCCTTTAGTTGAGCAAATCGACCCCAGGACTTATTCTTTGTAAGCCTAGTACTTATTCTATTGGTCACTTTTGCTGAACCGCTAAGTTACGGGGACGTAAACACACCAGCATCGGTTGTCAAGCAATGTTGGGGGGACAAACACAGACACACAAACCTATATACACACACACACATATATATTTATATGCTGGTGTGTTTATATATATATATGCAAATGCTCTTTCACCATCCCTATCCCTAGTCTCGACCTGTGTAAGGTAATGTTCATACAGTGCAAAATATGAAAGGCTAGTGTTATGCAGGTTGAACTGAAGGCTACTGTATTACTTGCACATGAATTCTGCCAAATGCGAGCTTTCTTTTCAGGTACATGAAGCTACTGTCCACTGTCCCACACCCTCAGGGTTGGCACCCTCAGGGTTGGCACCCTCAACGTTGGCACACTGAAAGGTAGGTCTGGTGAGATAGTCGAGATGCTTGAATGGAGATGTGTGGATATATGTTGCATGCAAGAAGTAAGGTGGAGAGGAGGATCTGCTAGGTTCCTCACAGGCAAGGAACACAGGTACAAGATTTTCTGGGCAGGGAACACTGACAGAGTTGGTGGCGTGGGTATACTTATCGCTGAGAAATGGGTAGATAAAGTAATTGAGGTAATCAGAGTATGTGACAGAATACTTAAGATTAGATTAGTGCTTCATCATAGTTTAGCAACCATTATATCGGCCTATGCTCCTCAGTTGGGGCTACCCGATGGACAGAAAGACCAATTCTATGACACTCTACTGCAGACTACCTCGTTGACGAACGACAGAGACCTTCTCTTTGTGGCTGGTGACTTCAATGGTCACGTTGGACGACATGCTGGGGGCTTCCATGCTGTACATGGAGGCTATGGCTATGGTTCCTGCAACGAGGAGGGGACCAAGCTGCTGGAGTTCTGTGATGCAAATAATCTTATGATTTGCAACACTAACTTCAGGAAACCTACCAGCCACCTAGTCACCTACCAATCGGGCCAACATACCAGCCAAATTGACTACATCCTTGCCAGGCAAAGGGAGAGATGGCTGCTTATAAATGCCAAAACCTTCCCAGGCGAAGAATGTACCCCACGACATAGACTGGTAGTTAGTGACTTTAGGATCAGGACTAGGAGGACAACCAGAAGACGACCAGCATGGAGAAGAAGGATCTGGAAGCTTAAAGATCCTGCGAATGGACAGAGATTTAGGGACACGCTACTTGAAGCCTTTGACGAAGTAGAAGGGGATAGAGTATCACATGGGGTAGAAGGCAACTGGACGTTTCTAAGGGACAACCTGCTGAGAGCCACTGACCAGATCTGTGGCTGGTGCAAAGTCCCCTCTCGTCCCAAGGTAACGTGGTGGTGGAACAGTGTTGTAGACAGGGCTATTAGAGAAAAGAGACAGACTTGGAAGGACTGGAAGAATGGTGGTAGCAGGGAATTGTATCAGACTGCCAAAAGGGAAGCTAGGAGACAGATCTATCTAGCCAGAGGGGAAGCAGATAAGAAAAAATTTGCCAATGTTCTGCACCGTGAGGACCAAAGACTGGAGGTGTTTCGCGTTGCAAGACAGTGTGTGAGAGAGAATTGTGATGTGGTAGGAGAGAAGTGTGTTCACATGGAAGATGGTTCACTTGCGCTAAATGAGGATGCAAAGAGAGAGGTTTGGAGATGCCACTATGAAATGTTGCTGAATAAAGAAAATGAATGGGATAAAGAGAGTCTGCCAAACGTTGACCCAACAGAGGGACCAGCTAACCAAGTTGACAGTTCCTTGGTAGTTAAGGCAATTAGAAGCATGAAGACAGGGAAAGCCCCAGGCCCATCAGGAATCACTGCAGAGATGCTCAAAATATCTGGTAGTGTTGGTTATAGCCTAGTCACCCGTATAGTTAATCAGGTGATACACGAAGGAGTCATACCCAATGACTGGTGTAGCAGCATAATAGTCAACTGCTACAAAGGTAAAGGTGACGCCCTAGATACAAATAATTACAGAGGTATCAAGCTGTTGGATCAGGTGATGAAGGTTATGGAGAGGGTCATAGCCCAACTAATTAGAGAGAGAGTTAGTTTAGATGAGATGCAGTTTGGGTTCGTGCCAGGGAAAAGTACCACTGATGCTATATTCCTGGTAAGGCAGCTGCAGGAGAAATACCTAGCCAAAGATAAGCCCCTGTACCTGGCTTTTGTTGACATGGAGAAAGCCTTTGACAGGGTCCCCCGATCCCTTATCTGGTGGTCAATGAGGAAACTATGAATAGATGAATGGTTAGTGAGAGCTGTGCGAGCCATGTACAGAGACGCTGCTAGTAAGGTGAGGGTTGGCAACGAGTGCAGTGAAGAATTTCGGGTAGAGGTAGGGGTCCACCAAGGCTCAGTCCTCAGCCCCCTCCTATTTACCATAGTCCTCCAGGCAATAACGGAGGAATTCAAGACAGGATGCCCCTGGGAGTTCCTCTATGCTGATGACCTTGCTCTAATTGCTGAGTCGCTATCAGAACTGGAGGAGAAGTTTCAGGTGTGGAAGCAAGGATTAGAATTGAATGGCCTTAGAGTCAATCTGGCTAAAACCAAAGTCCTAATAAGTAGGAAGGTAGACAAATCACAAACGCCTTCAGGTAGATGGCCCTGCTCGATCTGTAGAAAAGGTGTAGGTAGAAACTCTATAAGATGCACCAAGTGTAAGATATGGACACATAAGAGGTGCAGCAATGTCAAAGGAAGGCTAACTAGGAAGTTGGTTTTTGTATTTGGCAGATGCTCAGAAACAATAAACACTGAAAATGCTCTGAGACCAACTTCTGTCACTTTCCAGGGAGAAAAACTAGAAATAGTTGATAGCTTCCGTTACCTAGGTGACCAAGTCAGCAGCGGGGGCGGGTGTGCTGAAAGTGTAACTGCTAGAGTAAGAATAGCTTGGGCAAAGTTCAGAGAGCTCTTACCTCTGCTGGTGACAAAAGGCCTCTCGCTCAGAGTAAAAGGCAGACTGTATGACGCGTGTGTACGAACAGCCATGCTACATGGCAGTGAAACATGGGCCGTGACTGCTGAGGATATGCGTAAGCTCGCAAGAAATGAAGCCAGTATGCTCCGAGTGTAAGTACCTTGAGAGAAAAGCTGGACCTAAGAAGCATCAGATGTGGTGTGCAAGAGAGATGTTTGCACTGGTATGGGCATGTGGCGAGAATGGATGAAGATAGTTGTGTGAAAAAGTGCCACACCCTAGCGGTTGAGGGAACCTGTGGAAGAGGCAGACCCAGGAAAACCTGGGATGAGGTGGTGAAGCACGACCTTCAAACTTTAGGTCTCACTGAGGAAATGACTAGAGACCGAGACCTCTGGAAGTATGCTGTGCGTGAGCAGACCTGGCAGGACAAGTGAGACCATAACCCGTGGCCTTCTACATGGGATGTAGCCAGCCCACTTATGCATACCTTCCCTTCTTGGGACACAAAACTCTACTTGTGAAGACCTGTTGAGGCAAGTGAGAATCAGAATCAGAATCGAAATCGATCAATGGAAATTGTAGCTGAGTTACCAGTGCCGGTGGAACGTAAGAACCATCCGAACGTGGCCATTGCCAGCGTCACCCCGACTGGCCTCGTGCAGGTGGCACGTAAAAAGCACCACCCGTTCGTGACCATTGCCAGCGCCGCCCCAATTGGCTTCGGGCCAGTGGCACGTAAAAAGCACCATCCATTCGTGGCCGTTGCCAGATTCGTCTGGCACCTGTGCCGGTGGCACGTAAAAAGCACCCACTACACTCATGGAGTGGTTGGCGTTAGGAAGGGCATCCAGCTGTAGAAACATTGCCAGATCAAACTGGGCCTGGTGCAGCCTTCTGGCTTCCCAGACCCCAGTTGAACCATCCAACCCATGCTAGCATGGAAAGCGATGATGATGATGATATATATATATATATAACTGAAGAGATGGCGGTGTGGGTTTCCACCGAGTTTTATCATGGCTACCGAATAATTTTCACATGTTATATTTACAGATATATATATATATATATAATATATATATATATATTATATATATATATACATACATATATATATATATATATATATATATATATATATATATATATAAACATATATACACACATATAAACATATATGTGTATATATATACATACATACACACACATACACACATACATATAACATATACATATGTTATATACATATATACATACACACATACATATAACATATACATATATATATATATATATATATATTTATTTATATATATCTGTTGTGCATATGTGTGCATGTGTGTATGTAGACATGTGCACATCAGCATTTTGAAGGTAAGAGAGGGTGTGGATGAGAGTTAGGACTGAGGATCATTCTAGAAGAAATGCTAACCATGTTTAGATCTACTGGATTACTGTTTGAGAATTGTCAATTTATATTCCTGAAGTGTGAACTAATATTCACACTCATTCTCACATCTTCATTTGAGATTCTCAGTTTGCAAATGACTTCCCTGTTGTATTTCTGAATTGAAATTTCTCTTTCTTTCTTTTTCTTTTTCTTTTTTCTTTTTTAGACTTTTTTTTCTTTCTTTTTGGTAAGAACGTGTCAATTCTATGTAACACTATTAAGCTTTGACTAGTTTTGCTGTGTTTTGTTTTATTTTGTTTTGTTTTGTTTTGTTTTATTTTTGTTTTCTATTCTTTAATGAACGCTTCCTAATGTTATTGTGCAGAATCTTATCTTTGTTCAAGTATCTTTTATCAACTGAGTGCCAACTTTTTAAAACAAATAACAAATGCGTAGTTTTCATTTCTCCTTTTATGTGAGTGGAACTGGAATAAATTTAACAACATTACAATTTCACCAGTTCATTAATTCTTCTTGGAATTTTGGTTGTGATGATCTGAACCTCTTGTTTTCAATATCTTCTTCCTATTCTAAAAGAAAAAGTAAATAAAGAAGGAAACAATGTTTTTATTCCATAGGATGTAACTATAGTGGAAGTCTTGGAAGATATTACAAAGTGCTGCTCCAGAAATATAGAGCAAGTATTTCTAAAGACTTAGGCAAAAGACGAACAATTTTGAGGAGAAGGGGACTAAACCAGCAGCCCCAGTACATGACTGGTACTTTATTTCATTGTCCTTGAAAGGTTGAAAGACAAGTTGACTTCATTGGGATTTGAACTCAGAATGGAAAGAGCCAGAAGAAATACCACAAAGCATTTTTTCTAACATTCTAGTGGTTCTACCAGTTTTCTACCCTTAAAGGGAAAGTGTAGAATGAAAGATAGGTTTACAAATTGAAAAATGAAGGGATGAGAGACGTTATGCAGTATATGAATGGATGGATTAAAATTTTAAAAGTACATATATTTCCACGGGAAAAATCCTTGAAGTGTATGATAAACTACACAATTATCAAAACAGGATATAATTAAAAGGAAATAAAATAAAAGATTACTAACTCAGTAGGATAATTCTACCAGAAGTGACGGTCTCATAACTGTTTCTCTTCTGGGACCAAGGATGATTATGTGTGTATATGGTGGGGGGGGGATTCTGGCTGTCATCACTCAAGAACAGCAGCCTCCAAATCCAATTCATTCTTTCTCAATTTTTTTCTGACTGTTTGGAACTGAAATCCCTCAGGTGGATTTCTCTGCTCCAAGTATAACAACTGAGCTTTCTCACCTGGACTGTCAGACTTATTGCCTATGATTTATGGCCCACAACAAGATACCACTCAGGAATTGTTTTGTGACTTTGTAGAGATGTAAGTATGTACAAGTCTATACCAACCTCTCCCAACCGCATATCATTTCTCACTACCTTATTAACAACCCATATTACTGAACCAGGAGTTCAATATAGCAACATTTGCTCCTATCCTGATTTATTCTTGTATTACACTTCCCCTGAGGAACAGGCTTGTGTGGGGATGTTTTGTGCATGATCTCTGCCTGTCTTTGAGCCTCATCTTCATTCTGAAGTTTAGTCAGATGGTGCTATAGGCTTTGCTCTTCTCAACATAAAAGATACTAGCTCATATATCTACCTATCTCTATTCTAGCCCAGATACATATGTATCTTTATGTATGAGATACTAGCCCATATATCTGTCAGGGTTTTCCTTTAGGTGGTCATTTGAGATTATTGCAATTTTTTCGTTTTATGAGACAAAGCTAAATAAGTTTTTGCCTTTCCTACTCCTGTAATGAATTAATTGAGCAGGGAGATGGAGTCTTTATAAATGCAACCTTGCAATTGTTCCATTTCAGACTGTGCTTCTTCTATATCCACGGATTGAATATTTGAGATAATTCCGGCAAAACTGAAAAAAACTGCAAAAATGGCATACATTTAGGCATATGTTGTATCTTGCTGAAAGGAGGGACTCTTACTAATGCGAAATGAGTCAAGTAGAGATATAAAGAACTTTTTGAGCAACACAGCAATTTTACAAAACTGAGTGCTTTCCTGGCAAGAACATATTTGTGCTTTTTATAATAGTATATGTTTTGAGTAGCCCATTGTTTGGGTTTACTCTTTTACTCTTTTACTTGTTTCAGTCATTTCATTGCGGCCATGCTGGAGCATTGCCTTTAAGTCGAGCAAATCAACCCCAGGACTTATTCTTTGTAAGCCTAGTACTTATTCTATCGGTCTCTTTTGCCGAACCGCTAAGTTATGGGGATGTAAGCACACCAGCATTGGTTGTCAAGTGATGTTGGGGGGACAAACACAGACACACAAACATAAGCATACTTATATATATATATATATATATACACATATATCAAAAATAAGGGTGAAAAAATTGGATATTAATTTAATAATACCATCAATTTAACACCAAGTGACTTAGCGCATAAAAAACCAGGGTTTTATGCAGTATTTGTTTCCGGGATTTTTGGCACGCTATAGCGAGGACATTCGAATCATAACTGCGAATATAATTGACTAAACCACACGTGTGTTTGACGTTGTGTTAAAATTTGGCGTGCGGTTTAGTAAATTGTACCCAAGACAAATTCTACTGATGAGCTATGGATATATTATGTAAGTAAAATTGCATAATTCATTAATAGTGAAACAATTGTCTAAAATTAATCTACATTTATGTTATTTTTCATTTGTCCTGCTCGTTTACACTCATAGTTGTGCTAATTCTCCTTGGAAACAATTCTTGGTGGTTGAGACCATAGCGGATCTATTTTTAGCGCAAGAGTCGACCATATAGTGGACACTCTCTTATATTTGTGGATATATACACATATATATACATATATACAACGGGCTTCTTTTCAGTTTCCATCTACCAAATCCACTCACAAGGCTTTGGTTGGTATGAGGCTATAGTAGAAAACACTTGCCCAAGGTACCCCACTGTGGGACTGAACCTGGAACCATGTGGTTGGTAAGCAAGCTACTTATCACACATTTTTTTGTATAATTTTCCACATCCTGCACAATTGTAGTGCATTCCATCAGTTACAACGATGAGGGTTCCAGTTGATCTGATCAATTGAACAAGCCTGCTTGCAAAATTAACGTGCAAGTGGCTGAGCACTCCACTGACATGTGTACCCATGACATACTTCTCAGTGGGGTTCGGCTGGCCCTTTGAAATACAGGTACTACTCATTTTTGCCAGCTGAGTGGACTGGGACAATGTGAAATAAAGTGTCTTGCTCAAGAACACAATGTGTCACCAGGTATTGAACTCATGAGCTTACTATTGTAAACCAAATACTCTAACCACTAAGCCATGCACCTTCACACAGTAATAGTAAGGAATGCTCAATCCAAGACATTTGTGGTTGAAATTCTTATGATTCTAACATTTCTTACAGCATACTTCACTCAGCAAAATTCATGCCTGTATATTGGCAGCAATGTTATTGTCTTTTTGTAACTACTGAGTAAGCATTTAAAATGACTTAAATTATTCACTCCTAAAAATAATATGCTTCCAGTGTATGAAAAATATATGTCTGGTTGCAAAGCAAGCTTGTTTATGTCTTTATAGTGTGTGTTTATTGAAATGATTGCTTCCTTTTAACTTTTTTTTAAAGTTTTTGTTGGTATTACTTGGTTTGCTTCACGTTGTTATAAACCAAGTCAAACCGTAAAATTGACCAAAATGTTCAAATAAAGTTCAGATGTAGTTATCTTCTATTTATTTTTTTTTTTTTGGTGAAAATAATTTAATAAAAATTTACTTGTTGTGTAAAATAGTTCTGCATGTAAAAATATGAATCCACTGTGTTGTAAAAAATATACAAATCCAGTGTATCGGAGAAAGGTATTAAACATTGAACAACATCGAAGTTGAACTGAAAGGAAATAAAAATGTTCAATAATTTCTTTTTTTCTTTTTTCTTTTTTTTCAAAAGTGATGCAAGAATTAATAGAATAAAAAATCTCACCAGCTTTGTAAATAGACATTAGGCACATAAAAATATCATTTTATTTATGAAAATTTTAGGAAAAATAAAGTCAAAAACTAGCCAACAGTAAAGAGTAAAAATAAAATGTCTGCACTTTTTGAAAACCAACAACAACAATAACAATAATAGTAATAATGATTTAAAATTTTGGCAGAAGGCCAGCAATTATGGGGAAGGGGTTAAATCAATTACACCAAGCTCCAGTACTCAACTGGTACTTATTTTATCAACTCCGAAAGGATGAAAGGCAAAGTCAACCCTGACGGAATTTGAGCTCAGAATGTAAGGATGAATGAAATGTCACTAAGCATTTTGCCCAGCATGCTAACGATTCTGCCAGCTCACTGCCTTGATGATAATAATAATAATAATAATAATAATAATAATAATAATAATAATAATAATAATAATAATAATAATAATAATAATAATAATAATAATAATAATAATAATAATAAGCAGAAGAAGAAGAAGAAGAAGAATAGTAATAATAAAAACAACAACAACAACAACAACAACAATAATAATAATAATAATAATAATAATAATAATAATAATAATAATGATGATAATAATAATAATGATGATGATGATGATAATGATGATGATGATGAATGATAATGATGATGATGATGATAATGATGATGATGATACAGGTTTTTGATTTAGGCACGAGGCCAGCAATTTTGAGTGGGTGGAATTAGTTGATTGTTTTGATCTCAGTACTTAACTGTACTTTATTTCATTGCACCCAGAAGTTTGAGGGGCAAAGTTGACCTTGGTGAGATTTGAACTCAGTACATAGCAAGCCAGAACAAACACTCCAAAGCATTTTGTTTTATCATCATCATTATCCTCACCGACACCACCACTGCCGCAGCCACCACCATCATCGTCGTCGTTGTCATTGTCATTGTCATCAATATCACTACCTATTTCTTTACTACCCACAAGGGGCTAAACACAGAGGGGACAAACAAGGACAGACAGACAGATTAAGTCGATTATATCGACTCCAGTGCGTAACTGGTACTTAATTTATCGACCCCGAAAGGATGAAAGGCAAAGTCGACCTCAGCGGAATTTGAACTCAGAACGTAACAACAGACGAAATACCACTAAGCATTTTGCCCGGCGTGCTAACGTTTCTGCCAGCTCACCACCACCATCACAATCATCAGGTCCATACAGGAGTGGCAGTCACACATACAGCGACTGCATTTGAAGGCACTCTCTGCCCTCTCTGCCAGTGCTACTGTTATTTCCTCTGATCGAGTGTCCTTTTCTTTGGTGGTGAGTTCCTGATTTTCTTCCACTCACCTCATCTCCTATGCATGCATACATATATTTATACATGTATGCATGTACGTACGTGCATGTGTGTGTGTGTGTGTGTGTGTGTGCTTGTGTTTTCTTGCCTTGACATCATATGTCAGTTGTAAATGAGAGTCACCATCATGCAAGCAAAGTCCCTCATTCCCAGTTTTCCGTGAGAACATGCCTGACTGTAGGGAAATATTCCCTTACTTGGAAATAGGTGAGCATGAGTGACAGAAAACTCTGCCTCAGTGATTTTCTTCTGGGTCATGCAAGCATTGAAAAGGGGACATTAAAATGAGGATAGTGAGGATAATAAGGGCATGTTCTGAGGGAAATTTGACTGTTGTTTATAGAGGTATCGGCATTTATTACTTTTTTTGTCAGTGTGGCTGTGTGGTAAAAAGCTTGCTTCCCAACTACAAGGTTCTAGGTTTCAGTCCCACTGCATGACACCTTCAGCAAATCTCCTTTACTATAGCCTTTGGGCCAACCAAAACCTTGTGAGTGGATTTGGTAGACAGAAACTGAAAGAGACCTGTTGTATATCATCATCATCATCATCATCATCATCATCGTTTAACATCTGTTTTCCATGCTGGCATGGGTTGGATGGTTTGACTTCGGGCTGGCAAGCCAGAAGGCTGCACCAGGCTCCAATCTGATATATATATATATAGAATAAGTACTATTCTATTGGTCTCTTTTGCCAAGCCGCTAAGTTACAGGGATGTAAACACACCACCATTGGTTGTCAAGCGATGCTGGGGGGACAAACACAGACACACAAACATATACAAACACATACATATATACATATATACGACGGGCTTCTTTCAGTTTCTGTCCACTCACAAGGTTTTGGTCGACCTAAGGCTATAGTAGAAGACACTTGCCCATGGTGCAATGCAATGGGAATGAACCCGGAACCATGTGGTTGGTAAGCAAGCTACTTACCACACAGCCACTCCTATGCCTATATGTGTGTGTGTGTGTGTGTGTGTATCAGTGTGTGTGTGTGTGTATCAGTGTGTGTGTGTATCAGTGTGTGTGTGTGTGTGTGTGTGTCTTTGTGTCTGTGTTTGTCCACCACCACCACCACCACCACTTAACAACCAGTATTGGTATGCTTCATTCTCTGTAACTTAGTGGTTCAGCAAAAAGACTACAATAGAATAAGTACCAGGCTTAAAAAGAAAAAAGAACAAGTACTGGGGTCAATTCCTTTCACTAAAAATTCTTCAAAGCATGCCCCAGTATGTCCACAGTCTAATGACTGAAACAAGTAAAAGATACCAAAAAAAGATTAAAACAAATGGCTGTATTTGGCACTGGATCAGCAAATTAGATGTCTTTAATTAATATAAATCCCTGATATTTCAATGTGTAACGATTAGCTGAATATTGAATTCTATTACCATCAGCCCTCAGAAATAGTTACTATATCATTCTATCCATTATCTATCCAGGGGTCATTTACTTCACATCTGCTTAATGTCATGAAATCAGAACAAAGCATTGATGCATTAAAATGCATAGGTCAGCAACAGGCACTTCAGAGAGTCATTCAGCCTGCTAGAAATAGTAACCGAATTCCAATTAAATCATTTGTTACTGTCTTAGAGTTTACATATATTTGTTTCATACTATAAAAAAAGTGCAAGAGGTTCATGACTGAAATCTCTTTGATCGTAGGTCTACTCTGTTAGGGGTAATCTGGTGCTGAACAATAGTAGTAGCAGCAGGAGCAACAACAGCAATAACAACGCAGCAGCAACAACAAGAACAGCAGCGGTGCAGTCACAACAACAACATTAACAACAACAACAATAACAACAACAACAATAACAACAACAACAATAACAACAACAACAATAACAACAACA
>NC_042999.1:44796748-44834248 GCF_006345805.1 Octopus sinensis | reverse complement strand
TGAAAAGTCTCAATGACTGAAATCGGTACTGAAATGTTTTTTATAAAATTATTTTAGCATTTTCTACCTTGACTTTTTTTTCCATATTCTTATTCTTTCTTTCTTTTACTTGTTTCAGTCATTTGACTACAGCCATGCTGGAGCACCACCTTTAGTCGAGCAAATCAACCCCAGGACTTATACTTTGTAAGCCTAGTACTTATTCTATCAGTCACTTTTGCTGAAGCACTAGGTTACAGGGACATAAGCACACCAGCATCGGTTGTCAAGCGATATTGGGGGGGGGCAAATAAACATATACACACGCACGTGCACACACAAACACACACACACACACACACACACATTATATATATATTATATATTATATATATATATATATATATATATATATATATATACATATATATATATATATATATATATATATATATATATATATATATATATATAATATATATATGGTAGTGTTTTCTACCATAGGCTTGGGCCGACCAAAGCCTTGTGAGTGGATTTGGTAGACGGAAACTGAAAGAAGCCAGTCATATATATGTATATATATCATCATCATCATCATCATCGCTTAACGTCCGTTTTCCATGCTAGCATGGGTTGGATGGTTCGACCGGGGATCTGGGAAGCCAGAAGGCTGCACCAGGCTCTGATAAGACCAGAGCCTGGTGCAGCCTTCTGGCTTCCCAGATCCCCAGTCGAACCGTCCATCAGAGCCTGGTGCAGCCTTCTGGCTTCCCAGATCTCCGGTCGAACCGTCCAACCCATGCTAGCATGGAGAACAGACGTTAAACGATGATGATGATGATGATGATATATATACATATATATAATAATAATAATAATAATAATAATAATTGTGTACAGTGCTCAGGTGCACTACAACTCATCTAAAGTGTATATATAATCAGGTGTAGTTTCGGCGGATTTCGGAAAGCATGAGGGCCTTAAAAGATGCAGTGTCATGGCAGTCAACAACTGACGCAGGCAGTTTATTCCATGCTTCAGCAACTCTGAGCATGAAAAAATGTTTCCGAAAGTCATGGGAGCTGTATTGTTTTCTGACTTGTAGGCATGTCCACGTGTGTTAGACACATGGAGATCAAAAAGGTGTTCAGTGTTGTTGTTGGTGAGGTGGTTGATAACTTTGTGGGTGTTTACCAAGTCCGTCGCCAAACGCCGGAGCTTCAGTGAATCCATGCCCAGGGAAACAAGGCGCTCAGAATATGGTAGGTGTCTGATGGAGGGTATGCGTTTGGTTGCACGTCTCTGGACAGATTCCAGGAGGTCAATGTTCTGTGCAAGATAGGGGTTCCAAACTGATGATGCGAATTCCAAGTGTGGTTGTACCATAGCTGTATACAGTTTTAAATAGATGGCTGGAGAGCGGCTAACAAAAGACCTGCTGAGTGATGCCAAGACACCCTCGGCCTTCCTGACAATCTTAGAGATATGCTTTGACCAACGCAAATCACTGCTGACAGTGATGCCTAGGTCACGCTTGCAAGAGGATTTCTTGATATCAGTGTTGTGGAGGGAGTAAGTGAACGCAGGGTTTTTTCTCCCAAAATGCATGGTGGTACACTTGTCCACAGCCAGTTTCAGTTGCCAGTCTGTGATCCATTGCTGCATTGTGTCTAGGTCTGATTGCAGGAAAGAGTTGTAGACATCAGGATCTGTCCTCCTTTGATTTCAAGGTACAGCTTGATGTCGTCTGCATATTTCAATACTGTGGCATTCTTTAAATGGCATCTATGTCGTTAATGTATGCCACAAACAAGAGGGGACCAAGGACAGATCCCTGTGGTACACCCGATGACATCTCATATGGTGTAGAGTGCTGTCCTAGAACTGTGACTACCTCCTTTCGGCTGAGGATGAAGGATTTCAACCAGTTAAAAAGGTCATCCCCCACACCCATTGCAGAGAGTTTCACCATAAGCCTTTTGTGTGGCACAGAGTTGAAAGCCTTAGCAAAGTCAAGGTAGACAACATCCACCCATGAGCCACTGTCAGTAATCTGAGTAATGTCCTCAAGGAACTCGACAAGCTGGTCACTGCAGCTGGAGTTAGGGACAAATCCATATTGTGAGGGTCGGATGAGACTGTGAGAGCTCCAGAAGTTCCAGAGTGTTTCTCTGACACACGATTCCATCAGTTTTGCAATACAGCTAGTGAGACTGACTGGGCGATAGTTGACAGGTGATGTGCGGTCGCCCTTTTTGAACAGAGGAATGACACTGGCAGTATGACTGGCTTCTTTCAGTTTCCGTCTACCAAATCCACTCCAAGGCTTTGGTCGGCCCAAGCCTATGGTAGAAAACACTTGCCCAAGGTTCCACACAGTGGGACTGAACCAGGAACCATGTAGTTGGTAAGCAAGCTCTTCTGCACCTGTATATTATATATATATATATATATATATATATATATATATATATATATATATATATATATATATATATAAGAATTTTTTGCTTGAGATTAAAAACCAAGGCTGTGTAGATATTAGAACATTTATAGATAGAAATTCTTACAGCTGTTTCCAGGATATTTGTTATTATATCCCTTCATCGGAGATGGTGTGAGAGGATGGTTAGCACTTATTCAGCATTACCGGACACCTTGGGTTCTCAATGACACCATTACCTCTTATATATATATAATATATATATATATATTTATATTATATATAATATATTATATAGATATATACTATATATATATATATATATATATATAATCATATCGAAGGGAAATGGAAATTTATAGAAATTTTCACTTCCAGTGGCCTAGCATGTAAAAATTTAGTCCAAAGACTATGTATTACTTATAAAATACAGTGTACATTTAAACACCCTGGAAATAGCAGCCAAAACTTGACTCTAAAACCACAATAAATGTTCATACACCACCAGGAGAGAAGACAAAGAGACAAAATAAACTAGCAAAAAACAAAAAGATGACTTTTAATAATAATTATTACCTTTAAAGGTTTTTATTCATGCTGGCCACCTGATAAGATCGGTATTTAAATAACGATCTTATCCTTATTTAAATGAGAGAGAGAGAGAGAAAGCACTCATTCTGTCTCATTGGTATACATACATACATATATATATATACCAGATGTTAAGGAAATATTTGTCTCCATTCACCAGCAGTTCTTGATGTACTTACTTAATTTCATAACTCAGAATGTGTGTGGCTGAATTATTTATTATCTGATAGTTATTGTTAAAAGCCCTGCTGGAGGTTCTGTGACTGCCACACTTATCTATTATCTATTATATTTCATGCGTCTACAAATTTTCATTTTAATTTGGGATAATTCTAATTAGAACATATGAAATGTGTGAATCATTTAGTAGATATGAGAGATGGTGAGTACAGTATATAGTCATAATTGCTGAAACAAAGCATATTAAAATTGAATAACTTTGTTGATAGACAACAGACATAATCACTATAAGAAGTTTTAACATTTTTATGAGAATATATTAATGTGTGTGTGTGTGTTTATGCATGTATAATATATGTTCCTGTATATGTTCTATATATATATATGTGTGTGTGTGTGTGTGTGTGTATATATATACACAGAGACATATACATATATATAAGTATTCATATATATATATACATTTATGTATACATGTATAAATACATACATATAGATATATACATAAACATAAATATGTACAACATAACTTATTCTCATACATACATGCAACTATATCTATATATATATATACACATATATATATATATACATGTACATATATTCACATGAATGTATTACACATACTCATACACACGCACACATATATATTCATACACATGTCCACACATACATACATACATACATAATGTACCACATTGATAATACAATAAATTCAGAACTTGCATATTACACACACATGCAAACACACATTCACACACACACACACACCACACACACACACACACACACACACACACACACACACACACCTAATCTCAGTTGCTCATACAAACTCTCTTATTTTTCATATTCTCACACTGATACTAGTATAATTTATGCATGAGTTACATTCCAAATGATCTCATGCAAAACCCATTCTCATTAGCATATTCATGCATGTGCATGCATGCAGAGACAGCTGCACAAACACATGCACAAAGAAAGCCTATACATCAGGGCAAGTTATTAGACACACATAAATTCATACATGGGTCCCATATGTCCTTATATGCACCTATTTTTTTTTTACTTTATTACAATTCAGAATTCATTCTATTCTAACTTACTTAAGGCTCATGGCCCATCTCTGTTTTGTTCTCTCTTTCTCTTCCTTTCTTTTTTCTCATTTACCTGTGTATACAAATCAGGTGCATCAATGCTTACCAACTCCCCAACTCTCTCCTCAAACCTTGCTTTTGTTTCTTCTTCCTTCACTTTCCACACCTTTCTCACTCACTTTTTAACTTTCTTCTTATCCAAGCCAGCAGCCACCAACCTGTGCTGCAACTCCCCTTGGTATTGTCTTCACATCTCTTAGATATTTTCTGTTTTTCCAGTCAACCAACACGAAATTAATCTCTGTCTCATTCCCTCCTGCATTGAAAGTCACCTTCCTTTTCTCTGTTTCCCTAAACCACGTATTTGCCACACACAACTCTTTCTCACCACAAAGCTCCAACAGCATCCTTCCTTCCAAATTTCTCTTCCCAATTCCATTTCCCCCACGCACACCCTCAAAGCCCTGGATCCATTTCCCAACATGTCCATTAAAATCTTCCATACCCCAAATCAATTCATCTACCTTTTGTAAGTCCCACTCATCCACTATTTCATCAAAAAACTGCTCTTTCTCAATGATCCCTCTTCCATTTTGTGGACCATACCCACAAATCACCCTCACCACTTCTACCTCAAAAGCTAACACTATTGTCATCATTCTGTCACTCTTTCTCCTGACTGCCACCACCTTCTCACAGATTTCTTCCTTCACCAAAACTCCCACACCTCCAGTCCCCCTACTATTTCCCAACCACACAACTTGTACCTTCTTCCCTTGACCCCACAAATCTTTCACCCTGACCCCTCCACCTAACCTCCTGCACACAGCACACATCCACCCTCCTCTTCCTTAATTCCTCACACACCTCAGTTCCCCTTCCACATAGGCTTCCCACATTCCAACTTCCCAACCTCACCCCAAGCTTCTCTGATGGCCATCATAAGGCAAGTCATGCTTGTGCAACCCAGGATGAGGGTTTGCACCTTCCTTTTTTACATAGGCAGATGCAGCCCACCCCAGCGTTTGGGATTGCTGGTGCCCATTCTCCTTTGCTTTTATCATGAGGCTTTTTCAAAGCTGGATTTTCTATGAGGAGCATGCCCTTGCTTACCTGCAACCTCAGTTTCTAGACATAAGTGGTCCTGAGACCAAGGCCTCTACCATGATTTGTGGTGGAAAACTAGCTCAGGAAGGCAGGGACACTACTCCCTGAGATCCCTTTATATATATATGTATATATATATTGGAAGGTTTGGAGATGATGTACAGGTATTATATATTAGAAGAAATGAGGTAATCAGAAGATCGGATGGTTCATATTTATAGATATTTATTTATATATTACATTTTTTACATATATATATCATATCATTCAGATCATATCATTCAGATTATTAGCGCTTTCTCCCATTCTAGTGGGGTTTTCAAATCAAATTGTTATATATATATATATATATATATATATATTAATATATATATATGGAGAGGTTGAATTATATTTCATCCTTTATTTTTGAGGGTTCCACAAAGGGCGATTTCTAACAAAGTTTCTTCATATTTTGTTATACCTTACTGGCGTAAGATTTTTGTGAATATGAAATTATTACATGTATATTGTGTGTTATGAGAATTTATGGAAAGGTATCCCATAGAGACTCAACAAGTATGTTAAAAAATGGAGAAGAGAAGATGTTAAAATTTTAAAGAATTTTAATACATGCATATGATCACTTTGAACAGTGATATTAACATATAAATAACATGGTAGAATAATTAAGATTAATTTGATTAAATTAAATTAATTACTTATCACTGTTCTCTTCAGTGCAAGTAGTATACAACAGGAATTATTATTGTTGCAGAAGACTTGATGAAGAAAATAGTAGATAACAAATTCGGATATAAATATTTTATCCTTATGAAAAATTGAGAGCATACTAAAGAATACTGTTGAGTCTAGTTGTGTATAAGCTAAAACTCTACTATTTTCTTCAGGTTTTATGTAATAATAATAATAATTCCTGTTGTATGCCACTTGCACTGAGAGGAATAGTGATATGTAATTAATTTAATTTAATCAAATTAATTTTAATTATTCTACCATGTTATTTATATGTTAATATCGCTGTTCGAAATGATCGTATGCATGTATTAAAATTCTTTTAAATTTTAACATCTTTTCTTCTCCATTTTTTAACATACTTGTTGAGTCTCTATGGGATACCTTTCCGTAAATTCTCATAACACACTATATATATATATATGTATGTATGTATGTATGTATGTATGTATGTGAAGGTGCATGGCTCAGTGGTTAGAGTGTCAGGCTTATAATCATGAGGTTGTGAGTTCAATTCCCAGACCAGGCTGTGTGTTGTATTCTTGAGCAAGACACTTTATTTCCCGTTGCTCCAGTTCATTCGGCAGTAGAAATGAGTTGCGATGTCACTGGTGCCAAGATGTATTGACCTTTGTCTTTCCCTTGGATAATATCGGTGGTATGGAGAGGGGAGGATGGTATGCATGGGCAACTGCTGGTCTTCCATGAAAACACCTCTAGGTTATGTGTTTGCTGGAGAAGCAACTTTCCACCCAGACTTGATATATATATATATATATCATACATATATATTATATATATATATATAAATATATATGTATATGTATATATATATATATATATATATATATATTACAGTAATATTGGCACCAAGCAGTGTTTCGGTATAAGTAAACTTTAGGTTAGTTAAAATGTTTGTAACATATTTCAACTGCTAAAGGTAAAGCCAGTCAGCTAGTGCAAATTAGTCAAAGTTATTGCCTATATTTTAGATAAAGCCATGGCTTGATTAGATCTATCCAGAATTGCCTCTCTTCAGTATTTCTTGTTGATAATGGCAAAAAAGCAAGAAATACATCTGGGAATCTGACAGGGGGCAGCACTGCACAGATATAATGTTTTAACACCTTTTTAACATAAGAGGGAATTTCTTTTCCTCAGCAACTGCAGTGAATTTGCTTTTAGAAGTTGAAACATATCACAAAAATTATTTTAACTCACCTAAAATTCCCCTTAAATATATTATCAACATCATAATCATTTTAACATCTAACTTTCTATGTTTGTATGATGAAATTTGTTGAGGCAAATTTTCTATCTGGTTGCCCTTTCTGGCACCAACCCCCACTTGTTTCCAAGTAACATAATATTTTGCCTTGGCCAGACATGCTTCCATAGTAATGAATAACATTGTTTGTGTTAAAGTGACACTCACAACTGTAATGTGATGTTAGGACATGGAAACACAAAAACATGCCCACATCCATGCAAACACAAATACATACATATATACAAATATATTTAAGTCACAATATACGGATTCAAGTAATTGGGTAGTACTCATAAAAAATGCTCTTTAATGTATCATTCTACAAAACATATAGTATATATAATGTGGTTGTATACTGTCAACTTAACGTGACAGTAAGGTGGGGGAATTACACCACCGCTGTTTAGCCCTAGGAAGCATTGACACTTCCTGTCGGCCTTGACACATTTCTTGTGTCCTTATATATTTACGAAGGGGAGACAAACACCCCCAACAGCTAGGCCTGCATCTAGAGACACGCATGTTTCAGGGTCTTTGCCCATCATCGGTCTAGAGTAGCAGAGGCCTGCTAGCTGAAGATATCTGTCTAGTCTTCATAAATATACATACAAATATTTCAGTGGACTAGACAGATGTCTTCAGCAAGCAGGCCTCTGCTACTCTAGACCGATAATGGGCAAAAACCCTGAAACATGCGTGTCTCTAGATGCAGGCCTAGCTGTTGGGGGTATTTGTCTCCCCTTCGTAAATATATAAGGACACAGGAAATGTGTGAAGGCCAACAGGAAGTGTCGATGCTTCCTAGGGCTAAACAGCGGTGGTGTAATCCCCCCACCTTACTGTCACATTAAGTTGACAGTATACAACCACTCTATCGCGCCATCACCATACATATCTCTATGAGAAATTTAGAAATTTAATATTTCTGAGAATATATAATAAAATGCAAGAAAAAACGTTAATGAGAGAAAAATAGTTTAATGAAATTTGTATTTAACAATAATAAAATTCTAGTTTCATGACAATTTGTTTTATAACTTAAAACATGTAAAAATTTATATTATCATAGTTAATAATATATAAATTACTTACATGACTTTCTTTCACCTGAGCATGTATCTTAAATTCTGCATTATTTTGAAGAATTTTTGCATCCTGCATAATGCAGGTATGTAAGTAATTCATTTATTATTAAACGTGAATTTAGAATTTTCTTATTGTTAAATAGAATTTCATCAAATTATTTCTCAGTCATTTATGAATTTATATATATGTATATATAGCCATTGCTAAAGGGACAAAGGGCACTAATCAGCACCAGTATTGCTAGAAATAAGAGTCAAAACAACTCGAAAGCCATGGAAAGCACTATCTTAATGACTGAGAAGGGAGGCAAGCTATATATATATATAGAGAGAGATATAGATAGATAGATAGATAGATAGATAGATAGATAGATAGATAGATAGATAGATACATACATACATACATACATATATACATACATACATACATACATACATACATACATACATATACATGCATATATATATATTTATATATATAATATAAATTAGAGATAAAACCACTATTATGCAACTCAAACAGTGATAGACATAAACCAAAACATAAATATCAAATAATATATCTTTATATATAAAAGTCAAGTTGTGTGTCTGTCTCCCACGATTTAGATTCCTAACAACTCCCACATTTTGCGGTGCAGTGTAACCAAAAGTGAGTATCTTATAGTCGTGATTCATATCGAGCCCTTCTGGGTATTAGTGCGCATCTACAATGAGTCTACGATTTTAAAAATAATTTACCATCATTTTTTCCATTTTAATGCATTTTTTCGCTATCATATAAGGGAAGTAACTCTCTAAAAATGTCTACGATGAGTCAACGATTTAAAAAAAAATTTACCATCATTTTTTTTCCCTTTTTAATGCATTTTTTTGCTACTTTTTGGCTATAACTCTCTAAAAATGCTTATATAGTTATTTCCCTTACAAACCCGAGCAACGCCGGGCGATACTGCTAGTATTTTTATAAAACATATAACTTATAACTAGGTCTCAAAAAGTATAAAAATGAATGATCAATATATAATATAATAAGTAAAAAAACTACATATGTTTCATGGCTACAATTAAATTCGAATTACAATTAAGCTTAAATTCAATTGAAATAAATTCAATTTAAAATTATAGTCAATCTATAAGAAATTATTATTTTATTTATTTTTTAAATAAATATTGTTTAACTCTATTTGCTTTTTTATTTAACTATTATCATTAGCCTGAAGATTGACTATAAATGGCTCAAAATGCTGAGCCTTATGAAGGAAATGACACAGGACCGAAATATGTGGCACATTGCTGTACTCACAAAAACCCAACCCCTACAACAGACCTGAGATCCTAAAACCAAGATGCCACATAAAAAGAATTGGTGTGGGTGCTGGTGTGGGCATACATATGCATACAACACACAAATTTACATATATATATATATAGGTATGTTCTATAGCCAAAACAGACTATAGAACCTGGTGCAGCCCCTGGTCTTGCCATTTCTTGTTAAGTAATCCAACCCATGCCAGTATGGAAAAGAAATGTTAAATGAAGATGATGATGATATATATATATTACTGTCCTACAAAAAGCTGAAATAAAGCACTTGATGCTTTTTGTGAACACATTACCAGTTTTCCTTTAAATACCCTACAAAAACAACGAATTAAATCCAGTCTTTGTGTAATTGAATGGAAAGACCTAATCAAGTTAAAGAAATGATATAAACCCCACCATTAAAGAAGCCGACAAAGGGAGTGCAGTAGTGGTGATGAACACAGAGCGCTACAAAAACTTAATACTCTCCATGTTGGAAAATAATATTTACTATGAGAAGATAGTACAATACAACCCACAGAAGACACTTAAAAACTTATCTTCCTTACTTCAAATACATGGAAAGGGACTCACTAAACATGAAATAGACTTTTTATCCAATTTTAAATACAGGCCTAGTCTATTCTATGGATTACCTAAAATACACAAATATCTACATATTTGTAAAGCTTGCAAAGTTTCTTCAAGCTTGTGCATTAATAATCCTCCCCCTACTGACCTCAAACTGAGACCCATCATTGCTGGACATGCTTGTGAAGCCCACCATTTGAGCAAATTCCTCAACATCTTATTCAAACCATTTCTAAAGTACGTGAAAAGCTTCATCAGGGATGACTTAGACATGTTGAACCACCTCCCAAAGACAATAAATGAAGGAACCCTGTTGGTATCATTCGATGTGGTGAATTTGTACACTAATATCCCACATGATTATAGTATATAAGCGATCCCCTTCTGGCTAGAAAAATACCCAGAAGAGATCCCAGGATGCATTAACCACAGATTCATAATCGAAGCACTCAAATTCATCCAACTGAACAACTATTTCATGTTCGATACAGATTACTATCGACTAAAATGTGGAATTGCTATGGGAACAAATGCTGCCCCAGTGAGTTACCTAGAGCTTAAAATATATTAATCATCACTACAAAAATATGGCACCCCATTTCATTGCTATTTAAAGGAGAACTGGAAGAGGTATTTAGACGATTTCTTTATACTTTGGAAAGACAGCATGGACAAACTCCTCGATATCAAAATAATGCTTAACAATATTAATAGCAACATACATTTCACCATGGAGCATAACAGTAAACAACTCCCTTTTCTTGACATCCTAATCAAAATAGTTAATAACCACATCGAAACAGACATCTTCTATAAACCCACAGATTCTAAACAATACCTGTTATTCAACTCATGCCACCCCAAACACATAAAAATTAATATACCATATAATCTAGCAAAAAGAATCTGTACCATAGTTTTGGACACCTATACTCATGAATGAAGACTACTTGAACTCAGATTAATACTAATCAAAAGACATTACCCAATATCATTAATAAATGATGGCATTAAATGAGCTATGGAAATAGATATACGAACATTAAGGGAAGTCAACCAAAATACTAAACCAGACTTAAAAATACTCCCATACATCTCTACACATAACCCTAGAAATAATGAAGCCTTTAAATTATCATCCGAAATCTCCCATCCTCACAGGAGATAAACCAATGAACAAAATTTTAGGCTCACACAAAATTATCAGGAGCAAAATGCAACCCAAATCATTGAAAAAAATATTAACCAGCGTAAGACTATATCCATTAACAACAGGACCAAAAGTGAAAAAATGTGGTCGACCAAACTATGGTACATGCTCCCACCTCTTGGAGGGTTCAGAATTCCAGTTTAAACAAGGTGAAATATTTAAGATCAAATCAAATTTCCCCTGTGCCGCAGAAAATCTTAACTATGCCATTACATGCTTAGGCTGTGGTCATAATTATATTGGCCAAACAGGAATATCACTCCATCGAAGAACCACTCTCTACAAAGAACAAATCTGCCACCCACAATACAGACAGATACAGGTTAGTGAACACATAGAAAGAAAATTTCCTAATTTTCCCCTTCTATCAATGTTCACAGAACACCTCAGTACAACCAAGAATGAATAAAAGGCAACTTTCGTCAATAAATATCTTCCAAAACTCAATATCAACATATAACATAATACAGAACACTACTAACCTTTCAATTAATACCACTAACCCCCATACATCCCACACACCATTCACATTACAGATCTATATCTACCCTAATTGCACCAAATCCAGAACTACTTACCTTCCTTACACATAATTGTTTTACTCAGGGACCTGACACCATTCATTAATTGGTGTGCATTCAAAGCAATGATTAGTAAATTCCCAAAACCGGTATGCTTTTGAATCTCTTTAACAATTCACAATAATGACTTTTATTACTTTCATTCCTACCTTAGTTCATCTAATTGTATATATCTTTCGTTACTTTTCATAAAAAGCCTTTACTTTTTTTTATTTCTAATGTGCTTTTTCACTTTTTTTCTTCTTACTTTCCCCCTTATATTTCCAAGTGTAGTTTCTATTTTCTTTTTATAACATATTTCTATTATATACATAAATATATATATATATATATATATATATATATATATATATTATATATATATAATATTATATATATATATATATATATTATATTATATATATATATACATGCATATATATATAATATATTATATATATTATATATATATATATATGCATATATATATGTGTATATATAATATAAATTATATATATATATATATATATATATATATTATATATATATATATTATATACACACACACACATATCAATGTACACATATATAAAGACACAGGCATGGTTATGTGGTAAGAAGCTTACTTCCTAACCACATGTTTATGGGCTCAGTCCCACTGTGTGACACCTTGGGCAAGTATCTTCTATCATTGCCTCAGGCCAACCAAAGCATTGTGAGTGTATTTAGTAGACAGAAACTGAAAGGAGCCAATCGTGCATGTGTGTGTGTGTGTGTGTGCATGTGTGAGTGTCTTTGTGTTTGACCTCATCCCCCACCACCACTTGACAACCGGTATTGGTTTGTTTATGTTCCTGTAACTTAATGGCTTGGCAAAAGAGACCAATTGGATAAGTACCAGGCTTAGCAACAAAATTAAGTACTGGGCTGGATCCATCATCATCATTTAACATCTGTTATCCATGGGTTGAACGGTTTGACTTGGCTGGCATGCTGGAAGGCTTTGCCAGGCTCCAGTCTGATTTAGAATGGTTTTCTATGGCTCGACGCCCTTCCAAATGCCAACCATTCAACAAAAATTTCTAGAAGGTGGTGCCCTAGCATGGTTGCAGTTTAATGACTATAAAAGTATAAAAGAATAAAAGAGAGATTGTATGTGTGTGTCTGTGTGTGGGGTGGTGCCTGTGTGGTGTGTGAACACACATTCACACAGATAGATATGTGCATACATATGTATTAATATAAACAAGCGCAAACCTCACATACAAACATACACAGATACCCATATATATATATATATATACATGGATACGTAACTGCTCAAATAAATACATACATGCATACTTACATACATATATACACACATAGTATGTGCATGTATCTGAGCACAACTTATTTCTGATTCTTAGCTTGCAATTAATATAAAGATAGGATGATTTATTGCCCCAGTATTCCATAAGTAAATACCCAGAGCAATCTTTATAGAAACCACCTAATAAGTAAATAATTAAGTACAGGAATAAATATTAAACTAATCTAATCCTATGTGATCTTCCTTTTCTAATGTTGAAAATTGGTATACATACACAGTTTATCTATTCTGGTTATAATATCATTTTTAGTAATCTTAAATTTTATCTTCATACAACATAACAATATGTTTATATACAATCATGATAATTTCCTCTGTATTAACATCATATGTTTTATTAACATCTTGCCCCTTTAACTGGTAATTAACATCTTCCCCTACCAAGCCTCCTTTATAGACAATTACTTACACATATTCTAAAATCCTGACAATATCTATGACCTTACCCAACTATAAACTGTCAACTCACTCCGTCTATCCATTCTAAACAGACACTGTCCTCTAGCCTTAGATTTGGCAGTTGATAAAAAAGACTAATAAATTAAAAATTAACCACAACCCTTTACAAGCTATGACCCTAATGAACTTCCTACAGTTCTTAGAAGTGTAGTATATTTTGAGCTACATTAGTAGTAACATGGAATTTTTCCCCTCTTCTTGCGCTATTAGAAAATTTAAGTAAAATTATATAAATGTGTCCAACTGATTAAAAAATTCTATTTATTTATGCAGCTGAGGATAGCCCTGCATTTAAATTGATGTAATGATTGCATTGTTCAATTAAATGGAGCTGCTTGAAACAGTCGTACTGCATCACTCTTAATATCCCGTTGCTTATTTTGATTTTTTATATATACATATGTATTTACATTATACATACATAGGCACAGGAGTGGCTGTATAGGCATAGGAGTGGCTGTATAGGCACAGGAGTGGCTGTATAGGCACAGGAGTGGCTGTACAGGTGC
Organism: Octopus sinensis; assembly: GCF_006345805.1. Taxonomy (NCBI): domain Eukaryota; kingdom Metazoa; phylum Mollusca; class Cephalopoda; order Octopoda; family Octopodidae; genus Octopus; species Octopus sinensis. The sequence continues at coordinate 44,819,749 of NC_042999.1, read as the reverse complement.
AGGAGTGGCTGTATAGGCACAGGAGTGGCTGTGTGGTAAGTAGCTTGCTTACCAACCACATGGTTCTGGGTTCAGTCCCACTGCATGGCACCTTGGGCAAGTGTTTTCTACAATAGCCTCGGGCAAAGCCTTGTGAGTGGATTTGATAGACAGAAACTGAAAGAGCCCGTCGTATGCATGTGTGTGTCTGTGTGTTTGTGTGTGTGTGTGAGTGTGTGTGTGTGTGTTTATGTATCTGTCTTTGTCCCATTCCATCACTTGACAACCGATGTTGTGGGGTTTACATTCCCGTAACTTAGCAGTTCAGCAAAGAGACAAATAGAATAAGTATTAGTCTTACAAAGAATAAGTCTTGGGGTTGATTTGTTTGACAAAAGGCGGTGCTCCAGCATGACTACAGTCAAATGACTGAAACAAATAAAGGAATAAAAGACTATATACATATATTTATGCATACATTTGTACATACATATATACATACAAATGTACGTTTGCATAAATATATATATACGTATATACACAGATATGTATATTTGTACATACATCCATCCATACATACGAGGGCGTTCAATAAGTAATGCCCCTGACCCACTTGCAATTGTTTGATCTAGCTGAAATTTTGCATGTGCACTTATTTATACCTCTATAGATTAAGTGGCGAATTACAGCTCTGAACTAATCGTGGTTTCTGATTTACAGGTGTTTGAACTGAGTCAAGTGTGAAATGGAGCCTGTTGAGAGTCGAGCAGTGATCTGGTTTTTGTATTTGAAAGGATGCACACCACGGGAGACTTTTGATGAAATGAAAGTAACTTATGGTGATAATGCCCCATCATATGACCTTGTAAAATCATATGACCTTGTAAAACGCTGGCATCGTGAATTTAAACATGGTCGGAACTCTGTGGAAACAGCTCCCAGATCTGGTCGCCCCCTTCTGCCGTTGATGAGACGTCTGTCCGTCAAGTTGAGGCTGCTATTTTGGAAGGTCAACGCATAACTATTTGCCAAATAGCCCATAAGGTCAAGATTAGTACCGGGTCTGTGGAAACTATCATTCATGACCATTTGCATATGCAAAAGGTGTCTGCCAGATGGATTTCCAGGTTGCTCACACCTTTCCAGAAGCAAGAACGCGTTGAGTGCTCGAGGATGAATTTGGAGATGTGCCAAGAAGATGAGTCAAAATTTTTCAAAAGACTGATTACACAGGATAAAACCTGGGTCCATCACTATGATCCATAGACCAAAGCCCAGTCAATGCATGAGTGAAAGCACCGGACTCACCTCCTCCAAAGAAGGCAAGGGTGCAGCCCTCCGCTGACAAGGTTATGCTCACAGTCTTCTGGGATCAGGACGGAGTAGTGATGACAGATTTCCTGGCAAAGGGTACCACAATTACAGGAGCCTATTATGCTTCACTTTTGAGGAAATTAAGAGAAGCTATCAAAATCAAGAGGCGGGGCAAGATCAGCAACGGCATCCTCCTCCTGCAGGACAACGCTCCGGTCCACAACTCGCGTGTCGCCAGATCAGAAGCACAGGCGTGCAGCTATGAATTCCTCCCCTTGCACCCTCTGATTTTCACCTCTTCCCAGCCATGAAGTTGATTTTGAAAGGAAAGCGTTTCCCAGATGATGCAGCCTTGATTTCTGAAGTCACGTCGTGGTTGGAGGACCAAGCTGGGGTCTTCTACAAAAACGGTCTCCAGAGCTGTATCAAACGATGGGGGAAATGCGTAATTCTGAGTAGTTCCTATGTAGGAAAAGACTAATAACTGTGCCAAGTGTCGTTGCTCTACTGCTATGGGAAGTGGGTCAGGGGCATTACTTATTGAACGCCCCTCGTACATGTGTACATACAAATATACAAACATACATGTGTACATACATGGACATTTAGATATATACATATATACATATGTACATACATAGCTACATACATAAATAAATAAATACATACATGCATACATATATACATACAAATGTACATACATAGCTACATACATGCATACATACATACATACATAATACATACATACATGCTTGCACGCATGCATACATACATACATACATACATACATACATACATACAAGCATGTTCAGACGCAAGAAATTGCAAACAACATATCAAACAAGGAACGAAATGTGCATAACACATAAATATATTGCTTCATTATAAAATTGCAACATCCTAACACTCATGTTTAACTCAAAGAAGAAAATGAGTTTGTGAAAAAATATAGTTTTTTAACACAAATTTATAATGGCACTGAATTTTACAAGATGTTCTGGCAGTTCTTTTAAAATTTTTTTTTTTTTGAAGAGGTTTTTTTTTTGCTGTGTATTTTTTTGGTTTTTGTTCTATTTTCAGATGTATTTTGCTGGCTTTTTAAATTTTATATAAATATATTTTAACTAATTTTATTTCTTCTTTATATAGTTTTCATTGTATATATATATTTTATGTTATTAACCATAATCCCATAAATTGTTCTGTTGTTGTTGTTGTTGTTTTTTAGTATTTTATTTTATCATTATTGTTGTTTTTTGGCTATTTCTTTTTTTGTTTTTGAGGGATTATTGTATCTCTTGGGAAAAAAATGAATGGAAAAGAATGGTAGAAAAAGGAGAAATAAAAAATTTATTCTTTGACATCATCATCGTCATCGCCATCATTGTCATCATCGTCCTCATCGTCGTTACCAACATCACCATCATCACCATTATCCTCATCATCATCATCTCCATTGTATGAAAAAATGTTCCTGATTTATCATCATTATCATCTTCTATTATTCCAGCATCATTATCACCATCATCATCATCATTAATGGCAGCTGCAGCAACCGCAATCTTCATAATCATAATCAAATGAGATGGTGTAGGAATGTGGCATGGAACAAAAAGAACTTCTTGCAATCATTACATGCATTTCATAACACTGCCTTCCTTAATTCTTAGTCTTTTTAAATTCTCTCACACTTTTCCTCCTCCTCCTCCACCTTCTCCCCACCCCTCTTTTCCCCTCCTCTGTTTCTACCCTCCCCTCTTTCTTCCCACACCTCTTTCACTTCACCCCTCTTTTCCCTTTCCCTTTTCCACCTCCCACCTTCCCCTTCATCCCTCTTTTTCCCCTTCCTTTTCCCACACCGCCTCTTCCCCCACTTTTTACACCTTCCACTCTCTCCCTCTCTCCTGTTTCCCCAACTCTCTTCCCCTACCCCTTTTTCTACCCTTCCCCTTCTTCCACCTCCCCGTTTTCTACCTTCCATTCTTCCCCCACCCCCCTTCTTTATCCTCCACCCGCTTTCCACCTCCGCCTCTTTCTCACCCTTCTCGCCCTTCTTTTCTATCTCACCCACTCCCCTTTTCCACCTCCTTCCATCTTCATCCCCTTCCTTCTTTCTCACCCATTCCTCTTTCTCCCCACCCATCTTCTTCACCCACCCGTCTTTCCCCCCTCTCCCACCTTTCTCACCCACCCCTCTTTCTCCCTTCCCACCTTCCCCTCTCTTCTTTCTATTTTCCTTTTTTAATTCGGTTTACTTATTTATTCATTTATTTATTCCGCTTTATTTTTCAAGTTTTTCTATTCTTCATCTTCCCTTATTGTCATTGTCGGTGTTATTATTATTATTATTATTATATTATTATTATTATTATTATTATTATTATTATTATCATTATTATTATTATTATTGTTGTTGTTGTTGTTGCTGTTGTTATTATTCTTGTTACCACTGTTGCTGATATTATCTGTGTTGCTCCTGATTTTGCTGTTTGCCATTGTTCCTTACCCATTTTTTATCCTTTTCTGGTAATATTATGGCTGCTACTGCTGTTGTGGCTGCTACTGCTGCTGCTGCTTCTACCGCTGCTGTTTTGCTATTGTCGTCGTTGTTGTTGTTGTTGTTGTTGTTGTCGTTGCTTGTTGTACTGCCAAAAATTAGAAGCTATAAGAACTTATCAACAACAGTTAAAGCTCTGCATTTCCTTTGAAAGCTCTTTCAAAAGAACAGAGTTGTAAAAGCTAAAGCCAACTGCAAAATGCTTCAACTGAAAACTGAAATTTATATTATATATTATATATTTACTATTGTCGTTTTATGTTTTGTTTCATTTGTATGTTTTCTGTTGTCTTTTTCTTCTTCTTTATTGCCGTTATTAGCATTGCAAAATTTGTCAGGTTACCATTTAGTATTCTTGCTAATATTTCCATTCACTTTTATCATGCAAGTACAACTAGGAGACATATATATATATATGTATAATATATTATATATTATATATATATATATATATTATATATATATATATATATATAAATATATATATATATATATATATATATAATATATATATATATAATATATAAATATATAATAATATATATTATATATATATATTATATATATATATAGTATATATATATATATATATATATATAACGGGAAGCTTTATGAAAATAAACAAAAGACGAAGGCAGGTGGAAAACAAACGAACAAATGTATTAGTATGGGCTCAGGAAATATAAATAAAAAAGTCTTTAACGTTTCAAGCCTACGCTCTTCAACAGAAAGATACACAGAGAGAGAAACACAGAAAGAAGGAGAGAAAAAAAAATGCGTGCAGTAGCTAACGAATCAACATGGCGATCTGATTTCGGCCAGAGGTCAAAGATCAAACATGAGACGCGAGAGCGAAATAAGGGGAGATAATAGGGTTGATAAAAGGGTTGAGGGACCAGCTAAAGTGCGTGGGAGGGGTCTGGATGTGTGTATGTATAGGGTTGGTGTATGTATTAGTATGTATAAGGGTGTGTGTGTGTGTGTGTATGAGAGAGTATTAGTGCGTAGGATTGGTCTGGACGTGCGTATGTATGGGGTTGGTGTATGTATAGTATGTATTAGTATGTATTAGTACGTATGTATGTATTGTACGTATTGGTATGTATAGGTGTGTGTGTGTGAGAGAGAGTATAAGTGCATATGCGGGGTCTGGACGTGTGTGTTTGTATAGGTTGGTGTAAGTATTAGTATGTACTAGTATGTATTAGTACGTATTAGTATGTATTAGTTGGTGTGTGTATTGTATGGCACATCATATGTGATGTGATGTGTAAAGTCATGTGGTGTTAGTGAGGAGAAGAGGGGGGGGGGGGGAAGAGGGGGGGAGAAAGGGAGGGGAAGAAGAAGAGGGGGAGGAGATGGGGAAGAGGAGAGGATGGGGGAGAAGGAAGGGGAGAGAGGGAGCAGAGGGAAGGGGAAGAGGGAGGGAGGAGAAAGAGGGAAGAAGGGAAGGGGAGTAGGGGTGAAAGGATGAAGGACTGAAGAAGTAGGGGTCGGGGGGAGAAAGGATAGGTGAGGAGGGGGGAGGGGGGTTAGATGATGGGAGGGGGGAGAGTTGAGACCAAATGGCGTATAAGAGCGAAGAGAGAAGATTAATTCCTGTTCACGGCGCAAACGGGAATCCGGATGGCTCTGTGTAAGGACAAACCGAACACAGATAGGTGTTGCAAGGAGTGACCGTGGAGCGGAAATGGCGTGAGACCGGTGTGTCGTTCGCAAGGTGGATGTCACGAAGGTGTTCCGCGAACCGGTCAGCCAAGCGGCGTCCCGTTTGTCCGATGTACAAGGAATTGCAGAGAGAGCAAGAGATGCAATAGATAATATTGCTGGAGGTGCAGGTGAAGGAGTGGATGATGGGATAGGGTCGATGGTGGGTGCTAGTGAGGGGGTGGTGTTGGAGAGGTAAGGGCAAGTGCGGCAACGTGGGCGGGAGCAGGGGAACGAGCGGGTTGGGAGGTAGGGTCAGGGAAGGAGCTATGGACCAAAAGGTCTCGAAGGTTGTGGGCTCATTTGAAAGAGGGGAGGGGTCGGTTAGGGAAGAAGAGGTGTGAAGTGGAGGGTCGGACTGGAGATGACGGAAAGCTCGAAGAATGGTGCATTGGAGACGTAGGATCGTGGGGTGGTAAGTGAGGGGAAAAGGGAGGCGGGAGACTACAGGGCGGGTTCGGGGAGAGAGAGCAGATACACGGTCCACGGACCGTGCTCTGGCAAGGGCGGTGTGGATAGTGGTGAGGGGGTATCCACGTAGGGTGAAGTGGTGAGCCATACGTTGAGACTGAGTCTCAAAGTCATGGTCGTCACTACAGAGCCTACGTAGACGGAGGAATTGGGAATAGGGGATGGAAGCTTGGTGTTCTGGGTGGGAGGAAGAGAAGTTGAGGTATGAGTGTGAGTCTGTGTGTTTGTAGTGAATGGAGGTGGTAAGAGTGGAGTGAAGAATGCTAACCGAAATGTCGAGGAAGGAGACAGAGGTGTTGGAGATAGTGGAAGTGAAGTGGAGGGCTGGATGGAAAGATTGGACGAAAGAGAGGAAGGAATCTAGATGTTCGCGGGAGAGTGAGGTGGCACCGATAATGTCGTCAATGAACGACCATATAGTTCAGGAGTGGGACCAGTGAAATTAGAGAATATTTGGGCCTCAACATAGCCAACGAACAGGTTCGCATAGTTGGGGCCCATTCGCGTTCCCATGGCCACTCCCGAGATCTGATGGTAGAACTCGCCCGCGAACGAGAAGCAGTTCAGAGTAAGGACAAGTTCGGCCAGACGAATGAGTGTGGAGGTGGTCAGGTACAGGGTTAGAGCGGAGGTCAAGAAAGTGTCGAAGGGCTGCAGTCCTTCGTGGTGAGGGATAACAGTATAGAGGCTTTGGATGTCCATAGTAGTAAAAGGATTTTGGAGGAGCCGGGAGGAAGGAGGAGAAAGAGTTGAAAAGCCGGAGAGCATGGTTGGTATCGTGGATGTGGGAGGGAAGAGATGCCACTAGGGGGGCAAGGACACGGTCGAGGTATTTAGAGATGAGCTCCGTGGGGCAGTTACAGGCGGAGACGATGGGGCGGCCAGGTGTTGTTGGTTTGTGGATTTTGGGGAGGAAGTAAATGGTGGGGGTACGTGGGGTTCGCACAATTAGGTTGGATGCGGTGCGGGGGAGACGGGAGGACGAGATGAGGTCTTGGACAGTAGAGGATACGTCTGTTGGTAGCTACGTGTGGGGTTAGAGGGCAGAGGGGAATAGAAGGAGGTGTCATTGAGTTGGCGGGAAGCCTCGGCCCTATAGAGGTCCGCGCGCCACACCACTACAGCTCCACCCTTGTCAGCCGGTTTGTGATGATAATGTCAGCGCGCCGTTGGAGGGAACGAAGAGCCAAGAGCTCAGCCGGGGAGATGTTGAGGCGGCGTTGGCGCCTGGAGAAGTTGAACCGCTCCAATGCACACTGACAAGCGCCCGCGAAAAGATCCACTGCTAGGATCTGGCCAGGGGCAGGCGGCCACGGGGATGGTCGGCGGCCCAGGCCAGTGAAGCAGTCGTCCTCTTCGTGGGGTGTGGGTGGCGAGTCGTGGTAATGGCACACCCAACCGGACACGGCGCACAAAGCTGTGGACATCAACTCGCGTCTGGAATTCCTTACAGGATGGAGTGAGGGGGATGAAACGCAGACCCCTACCAAGGACGGAGCGTTCAGCCGCAGGGAGGGGAAGATCGAATGGGGGAATGGTAACAACAGACGGAAGTGGAGAAGGGGTGGGTGGAAAGAAGTAGAGGAGGTGGTGGTGGTGGTAGGTCTCGGGAGGTCTGGGGGGAGGGATTGGGGAGGTGTGTGGGGGGTGGTTGGGCGGGGCAATATATATATATATATATACACACACACATATACACAATCACGCACGTATAATATATATTTATGCCTGTTCTGCATTCTTCATCCATGTGTGTGTGTGTGCGTGTAGATAAATAGATAGATAGACAGACAGACAGACAGACAGACAGACAGACAGACAGACAGACAGACAGATAGATAGATAGATAGATAGATGGATGGATGGATGGATGGATGGATGGATGGATGGATGGATGGATAGATAGATAGATAGATAGATAGATAGATAGATAGATAGATAGATAGATAGATGTAGATGCATATACATATAACACTTGATAACTGGTGCTGGTGGGTTCATGTTCCTGTAACATAGCAGTTTGGCAAAGGAGACCGATAAAATAAGTACCAGGCTTACCGAAAAGTAGCTACTGGAGTCAATTCATTCAACTAAAAATTCTTCATGGCAGTGCCCAGAATGGCCACAGTCTAATGGCTGAAACAAGTAAAAAATAAAAGAAAAAAGAATCTAGAAAAATATTAAAATACATATACTCTTTACTCTTTTACTTGTTTCAGTCATTTGACTGCGGCCATGCTGGAGCACCGCCTTTTTAATCGAGCAACTTGACCCTGGGACTTATTCTTTTGTAAGCCCAGTACTTATTCTATCTGTTTCTTTTGCCGAACCGCTAAGTAACAGGGACATAAACACACCAGCATCGGTTGTCAAGCAATGCTAGGGGGACAAACACAGACACACAAACACACACACGCATATATATACATGTATATGGCAGGCTTCTTTCAGTTTCCGTCTACCAAATCCACTCACAAGGCTTTGGTCGGCCTGAGGCTATAGTAGAAGACACTTGCCCAAGGTGCCACGCAGTGGGACTGAACCCGGAACCATGTGGTTGGTAAACAAGCTACTTGCCACACAGCCACTCCTGCGCCTATATATATATATGTTTCATTTATATTTTACAGCTCCATCTTTCCACTTTGTGCCTCTCACATGGCACATAAGGCTTCCACTCCTTGCATGCTACCCTGTCAATGGTCAAGGTTCATGCCCGGTTCCATATTCCCCATCCACCATCCTACTTCTATTTTTCAATAGCTCTTCTCCAGGGTTTCTTGGAGTAGAGGTGCATGGCTTAGTGGTTAGGTTGTTGGACTCCTGATCATAAGATTGTCATTTCAATTCTTGGACTGGGCAACACATTTTGTTCTTGAGCGAAACATTTCATTTCATATAAAATTAAAGTCATATGTGTGTGTGAGTGTGTAATTTTGTGCGAGAATTTGAAATCATCATTCTGAATTCTTGTACCACATAGACGACCTACTAAATTATAACAATTCATATTCATGTCTGTAGCAGCATCTGTTAACTTCACAAGGCCTTGGATAAGCAACTGAAAAGTTTTCCTTCAGTCTATGGTAAGAGATCAGCATTTAGTAAGTCCTTAGAAAAGCTCACACAGTAGTAACATCCCAGTTGAATTGACTGCAGGTTGAGAGACAAGTTAACTCTGTGTGTTTACCAAACCCTGACATTAATGGTAAAAATGTTTGGCTATGAAAAAATCTCTTACAAAAACTATTATAATATATCTCAGCTGAAGTGACTGCATTAGAATGTACCATCCACCAGTCTTTTCTTGATACTTGTATTTTCTTTTCACATGCACTTTTCTTCAACAGCAAACATCAAGCCTCTCCTCTCTTCTTTGAAGATTTCTGTGTAGTTCTTGCCACCAGTGACTATAATTGCTCACAGTTTCCTTTAACAGTTTCCTTTTTATGATGTACTGTTACTGTAAGACAACATTAATATATCCTTTCCATAATACAAGTCTAGATATGTTTGTATAAAAGACCAGTTGTTGTCCATGCAATAAGTCTCTTCTCTTCACACTAATGATGTTGAACAAGAGAAGAACCGTGTCTGACAGAACTTAGTACTTGTATCATCACAGACATTGAAGTTGAAGACAATGATGGAATGCATTACAGACTCCAGCGCAGAATTTGTACTTAGAGTTTACTCTCAAAGCCTTTACCCTCAATGGATATGGTTACAAAACAACAATATTCCTTCAATTAGATTAACTGTTTCTCCAAACTGACTACCATATTTGATGGCATAAAAGATGCACAAGCATTTAAAAAAGTGGCGAGCTGGCAGAAACGTTAGCACGCCGGGCGAAATGCTTAGCGGCATTTCGTCTGTCGTTACGTTCTGAGTTCAAATTCCACCGAGGTCAACTTTGCCTTTCATCCTTTTGGGGTCGATAAAATAAAGTACCAGTTTCGCACTGGGGTCGATGTAATCGACTTAATCCATTTGTTTGTCATTGTTTGTCCCCTCTATGTTTAGCCCCTTGTGGGTTGTAAAGATAAAAGATGCACAAGCATATCAGATACACCCCAATTTCAGCTGCATACATTATATGCATTAAAGCATGCAATAAAGGTCCAACTTCACATATAGAATGCAATGTGGGCAAATTTTGAGATATTTTTTTGGAGAAAAAGTCCATCAAATACAGTATTTCAACACATCCAAAGTATCATTGGTTTGATGATATTAGGATATGTTACATGCATTGACACATACAATAAAGGTCCAACTTCACATATAGAACCCAGTGGGAGTAATTTTTGAGACTTTTTTGTTTGGAGAACATGTGCATCTTATATACCACTAAATACAGTATTTCTACATATGCAAAGCATTGGTTTGACAATGTTAGCATCTACTTTGTCCTTCCTTCATCTGTCAGTAAAAACAGTCTACTAACATGCTTTTACACAGTTTTCATTAACCAAATTTTCATTCACAAGTTTTTATTCCATGTAAGGTGATAGTAGGAGATGTGCTGTGGGCAGGGTCAGCCTTGGAAGTTCAGAGCCCAATTAGAGAATTGTCAGTGGGGCTCTCTACTCTACAAAAGCTGAAGATTGATATTTTATACTTCATGTAGTATGCCAGTCCCAGCCAAAAAGCATTGAGGGTTTGCGGCTCCACCATTAGCTACAATGATATACTAAAAATTCATCATAGTGTCCTTCATTCAAGCATGTGCATGGTGTTCTCTCTTAGTGCAAGGCCAAATTTGAACAAATCTCATGGTGTTCTCTCTTAGTGCAAGGCCCAGTTTGAACAAATCTCATGGTGTTCTCTCTCAGTGCAAGGCCCAATTTGAACAAACCTCATGGTGTTCTCTCTTAGTGCAAGGCCCAATTTGAACAAACCTCATGGTGTTCTCTCTTAGTGCAAGGTCCAATTTGAACAAACCTCATGGTGTTCTCTCTTAGTGCAAGGCCCAATTTGAACAAACCTGTCTAATTGGCTTAAAACTGGCTCTAACTATGGATGTCATACAGTGAGACCTTCAACATATGCCTTTGAATCCTGTATCACATGATTGAAAAGCAAACTCCCTAACCACAAGATTACACCTGTTCTATGGCTTTAGATAAATAAAAATCTAACAATCTGAAAAATGATATTTTTCTCCTTGTCAGCTTTATTCATCAATAATCATCAAAGAAATAATTAAATAAACTATAAATCTATGGAAATAAAGAATGTCTGATGCTGTTGAGTAGAAGAAAATTTTGCGATTCTCTCTCAAAAATATCTGCATGCATTATATGTATTTTATGCAAAGGATATTTCAAAAAGTACATCAAGAAGATTGTTGAGTTATTGTAGAGCTAAAATTGTCGGCATTTTTTATTTGCTGTTTTGATATTTGGCACTATCTCTTGAACTGATAAAATAAGAGCCAAATCAACTATTAAGAACATGTTGTTGATACACGGGTGGCGGGGAGAGTTAGTTCTTTGAGGTATGTGATATTAAACTGATTTAAATATGTGGATTGAACTGACTCTGCTTTAAGTTTGAACCTTTAGTAAAAGAAATGGAGCAAATCTCTTGAAGAGTAACACTTAAAAACATGTTTCTCTTTCATACTCTCTCTCCCTCTCTGCTCCATTCTCTCTCTCTCTCCCTCTCTCTCTCTCTCTCTCTCTCTCGCTATTTCTTTCTTAGTGGTATTATCACACAGAAAGTGCTTCAACTTATAATATTGTGTGTTTTGTATTTTCTTCCATTCTAAAAGCACCATCTTTATGGAGTGTATCTGGAGTAAGCCATCTCAGGTTCAGCTGTTTCCTAACCAAAATTATACTCCTATGAAGATTGGAACCCAGCTCTGTCTTTCTTGCTCCCCTACCCTCCTCTCCCCCACCCCTGGTTGCTGTTTAAACCTAAGTGAATTATGTCCAGAGTTGTGGCACCCATATTACCAAAAATCAAATTCACTACCCAACTGCATTCTATTGTTAATTCATTTAAATTCTAGGGATTCTCACCCTTCTATTTCTTGATCAGGTTTAGTAATTGCATTAATAATTAGTTCTGCTCACTATAACTGTAATTTTAATTAATAAAATTTTGGGTCTCCACTACATTAATTACATTAATGCTAACTCTAATAACCAGCTTTAGTTAACAATGTTGGCTATGGACATGATGCAACACCAATGAAAGGAGGCAAATTACGAACAAAGTGTTGGGCAATCATTTTATTTTACAACCAATTTTTCATTAATTTCATAATAGATCTGGCTCCATTTCAAATTTCTGTAAAATAAGCCCAAAATTAACCATTCATTTATCTGTATGGTGGGTTTGCAGACAAGTCAGTATTGATAAGAACTCCACTTCCCTATCATTAGATATCAAATTTGATCCCATGGTGCTGATACTTGAGTATCTTATGTCTCAGTCTCAGGTTGCCTCAAGCTCTAATTAGTCCGCATTACTCTGTAATGAGCAGAGGGCCAGTTTCCTGGTTTTTCTGGCACATATATTCCTCCCTGGTTGGGATGCTGGCCCATGACAGGATTACTCATTTTTACCAATAGAATGGATAGTAGTGTGAAATGAAGTGTCTTGCTCAAGAAGGCAATGCGCTGCCAGTTCCAGGAATCAAAACTTGTGATTGCGAGTCCAATACCCTAACCACTAAGCCATGCACCTTTACCCCAACTTATACTCTCTACATTTGCATTTGCTGTGAACAAGGTACCAACCTCCTGTTCTAGTGCTACGGCAAAGACATGCTCCCTCTACAGGTAAGCAGTGAGTGAGACTACCTCTCTTGTACTGGTGCCATGAGAAATAAACCCAGTCCCAGTACATGCTGTAAAGTGGTTGGTAAGTGAACAGAAAAGACATACGATTATCAGGTTCCCCTAAGTCCTGCTTTGTTAAGGACAATTCAGTGTCCCTAGTGTTGGTACTATGGCAGAATACACCCAGTACACTCTGTAAAGAGGTTGGTGACAAGAAGTATATCAGCTTGTAGAGACCAAGGCATATAACTTGAATGTGCACCAGTCAATGGGAGAAGCTGCTCCTAAAAAGAAATAACTCAGACTATGACGACCCACCCAACCTATACCAGAATTGAAAATAGTTTGCCTTTGTTTTGGACTGAAAATTTTTTGTATTTTAATGTTCTTGAATAAACTTCTTCGCATACAAAAGCTGAGACAACTATACTTCACAGTTGATTTTTTGAAATGCTTGTCTTCTGATATTTGTGAGTCCATTGAATAAATATTCAACCCTATTAAATATTGGCCTTCCTAAATATTGAAATAATATGATAGTTCCAGCCCTAAACTTGTTGCACTTTTAAAGACGTTCTTTAGGATAACGAGAAATATTGAACTTCAGATAGAATAAAGCAAAATATAGCTATGAGTAGATTATGAATTTGATTGAAGAAATGAGGCCCTGAAACAAAAAGTTGCAGTTGGCCTCTAAAAGTCATGCAACGGCCATGGTGTTCAGTGGTCTACTTTTAAAATCTAACAATAGACCGTATGATGCATATGTGCAAACTGCCATGCTACATGGCAGTGAAACATGGGCCATGACTGCATAGGCTTGAAAGAAATGAAGCTAGTATGATCCACTGGATGTGTAAAGTCAGTGTGCATACACAACAGAGTGTAAACACCTTGAGAGAAAACATGCTTCCTAGAAGCATCAAATGTAGTGTGCAAGAGAGACGACTGTGCTGGTATGGTCATGTGTTATGTATGGATGAAGACAGCTATGTAAAGAAGCGCCACTCCCTAACTGTGGAAGAAACCTGTGGAAGAGATAGACATGGATGAGGTGGTGAAGCATGACACTTGAACATTGAGACAATGACTGGCGACTGAGACCTTTGGAGATATGCTATGATTGAGAAAACCCAGCAACTAAAGTGCATGTCTAGCCCAGTTAAGAGTACCCTTGATGTGTTGGGCGATATGATATGCTTGAGAAAACTTGCTGAGTCAAGTAAAATCAAAATCGTAGCCGTGGTCAGTGCCCTCTGACTGGCTCCTATGCCAGTGGCATGTAAAAAACACTATTCGAATGTGATTGATGCCAGGACCACCTGACTGGGCCCCTTGCTAGTGACATGTAAAAAGCATCATCCAAACATGATTGATGCCAGGCCTACCTGACTGGTTCCTGTGCCAGTGGCATGTAAAACTCTCGAAGTGGTTGGCATTAAGACGGGCATCTGGGTGTAGAAACATTGCCAGATCAGATTGGAGACTAGTGCAGCCACTGACTCTCTGGACCCCAGTCAAACCATCCAACCCATAACAGCATGGAAAACGGACGTTAAATGATGATATATGTATGTGGGTGTGTGTGTGTGTGTATATATATATATTTATATTTATGATGATGATGATGTGCATGAGTCATCTAAGAGAGCATAAGTCAGGAAAAAGATACACTCATATATCAGTCAGTAGAGTGGGTATATTAACCAAAATGTATATAGTATTAAATATCCATTATCGCTGGTCTTACTAATCAGTTTTGCATAAAGAATACAATGGAGTGTTAAGTAACAAAGTGATTATATAACTTTACACTCATCAGAGTTAGCCAATATTCCCTTCCTTATTGGCTAATCTGATGAGCATAAAGTTATGTAATCAGTTTGTTACCTAACACTCCATTGTATTCTTTACATGAAACTGATTGGTAAGACCAGCCGTAATGAATATTTGATGTTATACAATTCAGATAATATACTCACTCAACTGACAGATATATGAGTGCATCTTTTTCCTGACTTATGCTCTCTTAGATGACTCACACACATCATAAATATTAATATTATACATTTCGGATAATGTGGTGTGTGTGTGTGTGTATATATATATATTTATATTTATGATGATGATGATGTGCATGAGTCATCTAAGAGAGCATAAGTCAGGAAAAAGATACACTCATATATCAGTCAGTAGAGTGGGTATATTAACCAAAATGTATATAGTATTAAATATCCATTATCGCTGGTCTTACTAATCAGTTTTGCATAAAGAATACAATGGAGTGTTAAGTAACAAAGTGATTATATAACTTTACACTCATCAGAGTTAGCCAATATTCCCTTCCTTATTGGCTAATTCTGATGAGCATAAAGTTATGTAATCAGTTTGTTACCTAACACTCCATTGTATTCTTTACATGAAACTGATTGGTAAGACCAGCCGTAATGAATATTTGATGTTATACAATTCAGATAATATACTCACTCAACTGACAGATATATGAGTGCATCTTTTTCCTGACTTATGCTCTCTTAGATGACTCACACACATCATAAATATTTAATATTATACATTTCGGATAATGTGTGTGTGTATACATATATATATGTATATATATACATATATATATATATATATATCATCATCATCATCATCATCATCATCGTTTAACGTCCGCTTTCCGCGCTAGCACGGGTTGGACGGTTCGACCGGGTCTGGGAAGCCAGGGGCCGCTCCAGGCTCCAGTCTGAATCTGGCAGAGTTTCTACGGCTGGATGCCCTTCCTAACGCCAACCACTCCGTGAGTGGATTGGGTGCTTTTTACGTGCCACCTGCACAGGGGCCGGAGGGTCCGGCATCGTCACGATCGGTTCGAGCATTTTAACGTGTCAGCGGCACGGGGGCAACGAGGTCCGGGGTACTTTGGGGATCGGGGTACATTGGGGATCCAGGGTACTTTGGGGATCCGGGGTACTTAGAATGGGTAGGGGGTATGTGGAATTGCTGCAGAAAGCAGCCCGGGTCTTTGTAGTCACAGCATATCTCCAGAGATCTCGGTCCTTCGCCATTGCCTCAGTGAGGCCCAATGCTCTGAGGTCATGCTTGA
Organism: Octopus sinensis; assembly: GCF_006345805.1. NCBI lineage: Eukaryota > Metazoa > Mollusca > Cephalopoda > Octopoda > Octopodidae > Octopus > Octopus sinensis. The sequence goes on along the minus strand of NC_042999.1, from coordinate 44,803,815 downwards.
CCACCTCATCCCATGTCTTCCTGGGTCTACCTCTCCCCCTGATACCTTCAACTGTTTGGGAGTGGCACTTCTTCACACATCTCTCTTCATCCATCCGCAGCACATGACCATACCATCGCAAGCGTCGCTCTTGCACACCACATCTGATGCTTCTTATATCCAGCATTTCTCTCAGGATACTTACACTCTGTTTGCGTGCACACTGACACTACACATCCAGCGGATCATGCTAGCTTCATTTCTTTCAAGTCTACGCATGTCTTCTGCAGTCACAGCCCATGTTTCATTACCGTGAAGCATGGCAGTTCGCACACATGCATCATACAATCTACCTTTTGCTCTGAGGGAGAGACCTTTTGTTGCCAGTAGGGGTAGGAGCTTTCTGAACTTTGCCCAGGCTATTCGTATTCTAGTGGTGATACTCTCTGTGCATCCACCTCCGCTACTAACTTGGTCACCCAGGTAGCGGAAACTATCAACTACTTCTAGTTTCTCTCCCTGGAGTGTGATGGAATCTGTTTTCTGAGTGTCTGTTGTGTCTATTGTCCCTGTGCATCTGCCGCACATGAAAGCTATCTTATCTGTTAATTTCCCTTTAATGTTGCTGCACCTCTTATGTGTCCATAACTTACATTGGGTGCATCTTATGGAGTTTCTACCTGTACCTTTCCTAGGGCCACCTACCCGAGGGGATGTGTGCTGAGTACCTCTTGCTGCTTACTAATACTTTGGTCTTTGCTACATTTATTCTAAGGCCCTTTGATTCCAACCCTTGCTTCCACACCCGAATTTCTCTTCTAGTTCCGGTAGTGATTCTGCTATGAGAGCTAGGTCATCGGCATAGAGGAGCTCCCAGGGGCATCCCGTTTTGAATTCCTCTGTTATTGCCTGAAGGACTATGATGAATAAAAGGGGACTGAGGGCTGAGCCCTGGTGCACACCTACTTCTACCCGGAATTCTTCACTATATTCGTTGCCAATCCTAACCTTGCTGACAGCCTCTCTGTATAGAGCCTGTACAGCCCTTATTAGCCATTCTTCAATCTCCAGTTTCCGCATCGACCACCAGATAAGGGAACGGGGAACCCTGTCAAAGGCTTTCTCCAAGTCTACAAAAGCTATGTAGAGGGGTTTATCTTTAGCTAGGTACTTCTCCTGCAGTTGTCGGACCAGGAATATAGCATCAGTGGTGCTTCTACCTGGTACAAAACCGAACTGCATTTCATCTAAACAAATTCTCTCCCTAATGAGATTGGTTATGACCTTCTCTGAGACCTTCATCACCTGGTCCAACAGTTTGATACCTCTGTAGTTATTTCTATCTAGAGCATCACCCTTACCCTTGTAGCAGTTGACTATGGTGCTGCTGCACCAGTCATTGGGTATGACTCCATTGTGAACTACCTGGTTTACAATGCGGGTGACTATGGCATAGCCCACATAGCCAGCTGTTTTAAGCATCTCAGCAGTGATTCCTGATAGGCCAGGGGCTTTGCCTGGTTTCATATCCTTAATTGCCTTATCTACAAGGGAGCTGTCTATTCGGGTAGCTGGTCCCTCTACTGGGTCAACATTTGGCAGGCTCTCCTCCTCCCATTCATTCTCCTCATTCAGCAGTCTTTCATAATGGATTCTCCAAGCCTCTTTCTTTTCACTAGTAGTAAAAGCAAGTGCCCCATCATCCATGCGGACACATTTCTCTCCTATAACATCGCTATTTTCTCTGACACACTGTCTGGCAATCCGAAATACTTCAGCTCTTTGATCCTCGCGACGCTGGACATTGGCAAACTTCTTCTTTTCTGCTACATCTTTGGCAATGTATACCTGCCGCCCAGCCTCCCTTTTGGCTATCTGGTACAGTTCCCTGCTGCCCCCATCCTTCCAGGCTTTCCAGGCCCGTCTCTTTTCACAGATGGCTTTATCTACTGCACTATTCCACCACCACGTAATTCTAGGTCTGGAAGGGACTTTGCACCATCCACAGACTTGGTCTGTGGCACTCAACAAGCTGTCCCGTAGGAATTCCCAGCTACCTTCTATGTCTGACGTCTGAAGCTCCTCCTCCCTCTCATCAAATTTCTTGATGAGTATGTCCCTAAATTTCTGACCATGCGAAGGGTTCTTTAGCCTCCAAATCCTTCTTTTCTGGATTGGTTTGTTTCTTGGAGTCCTTCTGGCCTCAAGCTTAAAGTCACTGATGATTAGTCTATGCTGAGGGATACATTCTTCACCTGGGAGGGTCTTTGTATTCAAGAGCAACCCTGCATCCCGTTGTCTGGTGAGGATGAAGTCTATTTGGCTAGCGGAGTCTCCTGACTGATAAGTTATAAGGTGGCAGACTGGCTTCTTGAAGTTAGTGTTGCAGATTGAAAGGTTACATGCATCACAGAATTCCAGCAGTCTAGTTCCCTCATCATTTCTGGTGCCAATACCATAGCCACCATGTACCCCAGTGAAGATACCCGATTCCCGCCCAACATGCCCATTAAAATCTCCACCTACAAAGATGAGGTCCTTGTTACTAGTCTTTGAAGTAGCCTGCAGAAGGGTATCATAAAAGTTGTCCTTCTGATCATTTGGTAGTCCCGCTTGTGGGGCATAGGCTGAGATAATCATAGCTGTGCCACTCTGTAGGACCAACCTGAGCTTAAGCACTCTATCACAAACCCTGACAACCTCTATGACCTTATCCACCCATTCCTCCGCAAGGAGAATGCCTACACCCCCTACACCTTCCGCGTTACCTTGCCAGTAGAGTTTGTACCTAAGTGCCTTGCCCGTGAGGACCCTAGCCGAAGCATCTCTCCATCTTACCTCTTGTATGCAGCATACATCAACCTGTCTTCTCTCTAGCATCTCTACAATCTCACTAGACTTGCCTGTTAATGTACCAACATTGATAGTGCCAACTCTGAAAACTGGGAAGGAGATGTGGGGGGGACGGGGGGGATTCGGCGCCTGAGAAGAGGAGGGTTGTTGTGGTGGTGATAGTTTTCGTGGTATTTTTTTGATCTCTCTTCCAACCTGACCACGCCGTGGGCAGGAGCTGGTGTTAGCAGTGGACATTCGTTATCGTCACTGAGTAACGTAATTAGGTAGAGGAAAGAAATACAGATATTCTAGAGTTGAGTTGGGGAGGGGGGGTCCAGTTGAGGCAGGTAATATATATATATATATATATATATATATAATATATATATATATATATATATATATATAATATATATATATACATACATACATACACGCACACATACACACACACACATACAAATATTCATATACATGTGTATATGTATATACAACTACTAGATATGCAGACTCTAAGGAAAGCCATAGTTTTGAGTAGACAAGATTACTTTTCACACCTTTGGTCTCCAAACACACCTGTTCTCAGAAAAAGAAATTGAAGAGCTACAGAGAACATTCACCTGCAAAAAGACATCAGTTAAAACATTTAATTACTGGGAATGTCTCAAAGTTCTACGTTTCTAATATTTTCAACAACATAGAGAGATATATATTGTTATGTATGTGGGAAAAACCTTGGAAGGTCATGATCCAAGCTCCAACATTAAAGAAAACTTTTATTCAAGAGCTTGTACGTGTCTTCACATATAACAGATTGTAAATGTCTCCACATATAACACTTTCAAAATCATGAGGTAGGACACTATACTGCAACAATCTGATATTTAGTGGCCCTGGAGTGTTCAACTGCTAACCTAAAGGAGTTAGAAGCATAAAAGAGACTTCTAACGAAACATTCAAGAAAATACTGGATCAACAACTAACCAAAATAGCAGATCAGCCAACTACACCAGGCTCAACTCAAGGAAGGGTCAGCTGATATAAAGGGTCAACTGCTACTGACTCAATTACAGACCAACTTCCAACCCTAAAACTTGAACAAAACTGACAAAGAAAATGGTAATAAATAAATAAATAAATAAACATTAAACTAAGGCAGTGCTCCAGCATGGCTACAACCTATCACTTGAAACCACTAATGGAATAAAAGAATATCATTGTTGTCATTGCCATCGTAATTATCATCATCATCATCCTTTAACATCTGTTTTCCATGCTGGCATGGGTTAGATAAAATTATATTTACATATATATATATGTATGTATGTATGTATGTATGTATGTATGTATGTATGTATGTTTGTATGTATGTATGTATGTATGTTTGCATGTATGTATGTATGTGTGTATATATATACTAGCATTATGACCCGGCAACGCCAGGTCATAGTGCTAGTGCATGTATATATGTGTATATATATATATATGTACATATTACATGTACATCTATATATATATACATCTACACATAAAATACAAAATACAAAGTTATATCTTGATATTGCTAGTGATAACAATACTCAAAATATATAGCAGACTGGAATTGTAGGCCCGTCTCTTGCAATTTCGATCAATTGTATCTTGTCCTCCTTCTTGTATAGGAGTGTGGCTACAATCCAGCCTACCTCTACTTCTGGTGGGACATATTTAATTTTTATCTGGGACGTCCTACGTCCCAGATATAAAGGTAAAAATAAAATATTTCCACTTTGCAAGGTTCGAGTTGAGTACTCCCTTGCACATTCCGTTGACTCGAACCTTGTTTCTATTGTGGCGAATTTACCGCCTCTGGTTAGATACTTGATATCTTTCATAGTTGCACCAAGACACTTTTCAATGGTGCTTTCCTCCAGGTGTTCAAATCTTGTTTTTTCTCTGCATTGTATACTTTATAGACAATAGTCTTTTCTTTAATTTAATTTTTTATTTCGTTTTGTGGTGTTATCCTAGATTCACCGTCTTTGTCGGTGACCAATCTGAAATAGGTTTGTATTTCTTCCATTTTAATTTTAATGAGTTCACGCCCGCCGACGGCTGCAGCAAAATTCATTTTTGGACTTTCTTCTATCGAAGGCATTTTATAAACGGTGAAAATATTGTCTATTTCCCCAAACAGGGACACAATTCAATTTTTAAAAAATAACCAAAGCTCCTTCTCCCAGAGGGGGAGGGTTACGGTTTACAATTATTTAACAAATGCAACACAACAACGTTTCCTTTACGAGGAACCAACAAACATGGTAACAATAGTTAAACAGTAATAATAATAACAACAAACCTAATGGTGAATCAAAAAGCAGTACGCAGTTGAAGCTATAGTCCTTTATGTATAAGAAATAAACCAACGGCAGTACTCAGTAGAAGCGGCTGTTTGAGAAAACAGACATTACATACAGCCAAACTTCATATAGATACTTAATGCTAGCTAATTAGCAGATAATCTAATGTAAAAGCCGTGGTAAAGGGTATGTGCACAGCTCCATCTGGACTATTCCATTTCTGCACACTAATTTTATTTTTAATTTATTCCCATTCATGTGAAACCACTTATTCAAGTTCAAGTCATTGATGCAATTTTATACCAATTGCTATTTTTACTTTTAATTGTTATGTTATGATTTAATTATTATATACTTTAGTTTGGTTTTAATTATTACTTACTACATATAATTCAATTGTTATTATTATCTCTAATTTTTATTGTTAAAGTAAAGTACCTGACATAAAATAGAGAAATGTTTTTGTTTCACTTTTAACACGTAATACTGAAATAGTGGAGAAGATATGATATTGCTATGGGCTCACCCTAGGCAAGAAGTTGAACATTTTTTTTTTTGCCGATGACACTCCCCGGTCCCTAAGTAAGGCATGTGTAAAATTTGAATGAAATTGATTGTGTAGTTCTCAAGTTTTAGGGAAACACACAGACAGACAGACAGACACACACACACACATTCCCAGTTTTATATATAGAGAGATAGAGATATATGTATATGTATATATATTGAGAGAGAGAGAAAAAATGAAAGATACATATACACACACATAAATATATTATTTACATATATGTATGTATGTTTCATACATATATATATATGTGGTGTGTGTGTGTGTGTGTGTGTATCTTTATATAATGTCTATACATATGTGACTGCTACCCAAACTCACACGCAAACACATAACCATACAAACTTGGTAATCTGGTAATCTGCACAGATGGTGCCAGGGAAATAGTACATTGACCGGTTTTGATTTTAATAAGATATTGTTGTTGAAGTATATCTACCTGATTAGGTTTTGGAAGACAAAAAAAATTCCTGAAACAAAAATCTGGAAACTATATTGGAAAATTAATTTTCTGCATGTGTAACCAATGTGTTCGTTAATTTCTTTTTACAATTGAACATCATATATTAATAACAAAGTTATGCACATGAACAATAAATATATAAATATATTTGTGAGTGAGTGTATTTGTGTGTGGGTGTGTGGGAGAAGGGTGTAAGGTGTGACTGTGTGTGTGAAAGTGAGTGTTTGTGTGTATGTGTATATGCATATATATACATATTTATATGTATATACATATGTGTATGTTGTGTATGTGTAATTATATAATTATAATTATATATATATATATATATATAATTAGAATTATCTTTATCATCATCGTCATCTTTAACATCATCATCATTTTAACATACACTTTCTCATGCTGGCATGGATGAGATGAAAATTACTTAGGCAGATTTTCTGCAACCAGATGCTCTTCCTGTTGCCAACTCTCACTTGTTTCCAAATAAGGTAATATTTCCTCTAGTCCTTTCAGTAGTAGTCAGCTCAATGATTGGACATGATTTTGTGACAGATTGTAGTCATTGGGAGCATTTGTACAGATGTTGGCTTTGCTTTATATGCAACATGCAAACAATGTCAAAACAAAGGAAGAAGAAGAAAAAAAGGCACATACACGCGCACACACACACACACACACACACACACACACACACACACCATGAACACTGTCACTCTTTCAGTTGCCACATGAAGAGTTCCAGTTGATCCAATCAACCGAACAGCCTACTCATGGAATTAACATGCAAGTGGCTGAGCACTCCACAGACATGCACACCCATAACGTAATTCTCATGAATATTAACTCACACCCACACACACACATGTACACTGTTACACCT
>NC_042999.1:44784248-44791748 GCF_006345805.1 Octopus sinensis | reverse complement strand
AAAAATATGAAAATCTGAGTTATATTGTATAGTTACTATTGCCAACAATATTTGGGAAGTTAAGCCCCTGACAGACTAGCATCGTATCTGGTTGGAGTGAATACTGTAATCTCAGTCACTTATATGCCATTGGTATTGGGTTAAACTCCTGCTTTATGAGTTCTAGATCTTATGACAGACCTAAGACTAAGACTGTTTGATGTAGTTTATTACAATTGCTTCTTGTTATCAAGGCATGGCAAGCCAACATGAGAGTGTCGTACTTAAATAAATGACACAACTCTTGGAGTTATGGAATCTTCAATTTTCTCATTTACAATCGAATATTTAAATAACATTGGTCAGTATTAGTTTGTTCGGGGGTCACAGATTTGTGGTTTGTAATAGATAGAATATTGCTAATTTTAGAGTTTTTGTTGCTATTACAAATGTTACTTTACGGTTTGGTGTTAATGCATTTTAAATTCTGTTTCATGAAGCTTATTTTGATAATGTGTTCATCTATTCTATACATTAATGCGATTTGATACATACAGTACATTTCATTATATGTATGCTTTATGTATTTGTAATAAGTTTAGAGTCTGCTGTATTTATTGTATTAGTGTTTGTATTGTTCTGTGGTTTGGTCTATTACTCTGTTTGAATAGTGATTGTTGATAAATGTACTGTACTTAGATGCTGACAACGAATATCTACACAGATACAAAATATCAATGTTGAAATTCCTACTTAGAAGAGCATTTAGATTCTCCTCTACAAAGCATTTGATATTGAAATTCACAGCAGGGATGGCTGTGTGGTTAAGAAACTCACTTTGTAAACATGTGATTTCTGGGTTCAATCCAGCAACTTGAGCAAGTATATTTTACTTTAACCCTGGGCCAACTAATACTTTGCAAATAAATTTGGCAGACAGAAACTGAACTTTCTGCAATTCTTTCTTCTTTTGACAACAATATTCTCAGAACATTCACCTCTGTCAATAAGTAAGTCACCTACATAACACAAGTATTTGGCTTCAAGTTTTGGCACAAGGCCAACAATTTTGGTGGGTGGGTGTAAGTCAATTAAATCAGCCCTAATGCTCAGCTGGTACTTATTATATTGGTCGCAAAAGAGATGACAGGCAAAATTGACCTTAGTGGAATTTGAATTCAGAACGCAAAATGCTGTTAAGTATTTTGCCTGGCATGCTAACAATTCTGCCAGTATGACTAAGGAGTGTTCAAGGCATTTGAGAAAATATGTTTCCAGTGTGCCCTTAGCATTACATTGAACTTGTGCATCTGCAACACAAAAGGTATAGCCATCTTGTGATTCCATACTACACCTTACACAACTATTACACGTCTGCTGTTTACATTGTACACACACACACACACATATATATATATACATATATATATATATGTGTGTGTGCATGTTTGTATACGTATCTATCTATACTGTTAAGTACACCATTTATATTATAATAATAATTGATATTTGGTAATTATTCAAATAATAATAATGTTTACACGATTACTCGTTTACTTGTTTCAGTCATTTGACTGTGGCCATGCTAGAGCACCACCTTTTTAGTCGAGCAAATCAACCCTAGGACTTATTCTTTGTAAGCCTAGAACTTATTCTATCGGTCTCTTTAGCCAAACCACTAAGTTACAGGAATGTAAACACACCAGCATCAGTTGCCAAGCGATGTTGTGGGGGACAAACACAGACACACAAACACATACACACGCATACATATATATACATATGTACAACAGGCTTCTTTCAGTTTCCATCTACCAAATCGACTCACAAGGCTTTGATTGACCCGAGGCTATAGCAGAAGACACTTGCCCAAGGTTCCACACAGTGGGACTGAACCCAGAAGCATGGGGTTCATAAGCAAGCTACTTACCACAGAGCCACTCCTATCCCTATTATTAACTTTTTGATTATATTACTCAAATCCTCTTTAATTTATCAGAAAAACCTTTTTATTTATTTATAGTAGTTCTGTCATTATCATCTTCCATAGTTTTTTAAAATTATAACACAGCATTCGTATATCGTAAAGTTGAGAAGGTATATTAAATTTCATCTGGTGAGGTAGCCCAAATTATGCATTATCTTCAGTGAACTTTTCATATTTCGAATGAATGCAGACATATGAGTAGCTTATCTATTATTAAATTCGATAATATTAGGTATTTACATGTTTTGGGACTACAGACACAAATTTGTAGTGATTTTTCAGTGTTTATAGTTGAATAAAATTCATCATTTTTCTCCATCATTTATAACTTTATATTCTCCTTATTCATTTTTAATGTATATTATCATATAATCTATATGGTTTATGCTATGACAAATTAAGGAGCTTTTTTATGAATACTATCAGTCTACTGGAATCTATATATCCTGATTTATATATATATATATATATATATGTGACTGCATGTGTACTGTTGGCGATTTTTTTCCTCCGTCTTCCCTTCTTTAGATCTTTCCTTTTCCTATGTTTCTGACGAAGTGCTCCGCTCGAAACGTTAAACCCTCCTTCTTTCCTTCTTTCCTGAGCGTCCAATAATACTATACTTGTTCCACATCCTCGCGTTGTTGTGTTTTCATGTTTGGATTAACTTTATATATATATATATATCATTATAGATATAGGGTAAAAAAATTATTAATTTAATAATTAACAAATTTTACCAAGTAGCTTCTGTATGGAAAAAAAACCCATTATCGGTTAAAACTTATACAAAAAGTTTTTTTATAATTTTAAATATAATTAAGGGTTTAGCAAAAAATTGCTTCACCACATACCCAAAATTTAGAAATAGCAGTCACAATCGCTACTTCCTTTTAAATACAAATATAAATCAATCAGTCATCGAAGACTGGTTGATTTCATTATTTATTCTTCATTTTGCCTGAGTGAATTACGAGTATTGCTGTCTGTAGAGTTATATTTGTAGTTAAAAGGAATTAGCGATTGTGACTGCTATTTCTAAATTTTCAGTATGTGGTGAAGCAATTTTTTGCTAAATCCTTAATTATATTTATTTACATACATATATATATATATATATATATACAATTTAAAAATAGGATAAAATCTTCATAAGAATTTATCAAGCGGTTAGCGTGAAAAACCTCATAAGAGAAAAAAAAATCCCAAATTTTTTCTTTTAAATTTATTTATTTATAATATATAGAGGGCACTATTACACATAGATGCCTCACACGAGGAAGGACTCTTAAAGTCAGAACTACTAAAATAAATAAACACGTCACACCGAAACAATTCTCGAAGCAGGTCATTTAAAAACAGAATTTAGCCACATATCACACTGGGATTTCGTAATCGGTGCAGTAGTATGCACTCTTTACTCTTCAGTGCAAGCATAATTCAAGATATATAATGAAGAGTAAAGAGAGCATAATACTGCACCAATTACGAAATCACAGTGTGATATGCGGTTAAATTCTGTTTTTAAATGACCTGCTTTGAGAAGTGTTTTCGTACGTGTTTATTTATTTTAGTAGTTCTGACTTTAAGAGTCCCTCCTAGTGTGAGGCATCTATGTGTAACAGTGCCCTCTATATATTATATTATATATATATATATATATATATATATATATATATATATATATATATGTATGTATATAAGTATGTATATATACATTTATATACATTATGTGTGTGTGTGTGTGTGTGTGTATAAATATATATATATATATATACTGTCAGTAGTTCATATATCTGAAAAAGAAGCAAGCTCTAAACCAGGAAAACATGGAAATATGGATCCCAAACTACTTTGAGCTGCTATGCCTTTGGTACCCAGCCCACATTCCTAGTGCAATCCCCCACCCCGCCCACTTACCACCATAAATATAGACCATTTCCATGTCAAATTCAAAACAGCTGTATTTCACAAATAAAACTTAACTTAATCAACCCATTATTTTGTTGTCTTTACACACATTGCCCCCTTTTGGCCACCCATTATCGTCTCTACTTTTCTTCAACCACCCCCAGAGGGGGCAGTAAGACCAACTTTGGGAGTCACTGCTATAAAACATTAGTGCAGTTATATATTTATACAAGGTTGGTTGCTAGGGCCAGTCAGAGAGTGACCATTGATTTTGTATCTACAAAGCACTTTATAAGTGTGAAACCAATGGTCATGTTCTGACTGGCCATAGCAATCAACCTTGTATGAATATATGTATATATGTATATATATATATATATATATATATATATATATATATATATAATATATATATATATATATAACTCTATAACTCTATAAGATGCACCAAGTGTAAGCTATGGACACATAAGAGGTGCAGCAATGTCAAAGGAAGGCTAACTGGAAAGATAGTTTTTATATGTGGCAGATGCTCAGGAGCAATAAACACTGAAAATGCTCAGAGACCAACTTCCGCCACATTCCAGGGAGAAAAACTAGAAGTAGTTGATAGCTTCCGTTACCTAGGTGACCAAGTCAGTAGCGGGGGCAGGTGTGCTGAAAGTGTAACTGCTAGAGTAAGAATAGCTTGGGCAAAGTTCAGAGAGCTCTTACTTCTGCTGGTGGCAAAAGGCCTCTCGCTCAGAACAAAAGGCAGACTGTTTGACGCATGTGTACGAACAGCCATGCTACAGGCAGTGAAACATGGGCCATGACTGCTGAGGATATGCGTAACCTCGCAAGAAATGAAGCCAGTATGCTCCAATGGATGTGTAATGTCAGTGTTCATACTCGACAGTGTAAGTTCTTTGAGAGAAAAGTTGGACCTAAGAAGCATCAGTTCTGGTGTGCAAGAGAGACATTTGCGCTGGTATGGTCATGTAGCGAGAATGGATTAAGATAGTTGTGTGAAAAAGTGCCACACCCTGGCGGTTGAGGGAACCTGTGGGAAGAGGTAGACCCAGGAAAACCTGGGACGAGGTGGTGAAGAACGACCTTCGAACTTTAGGTCTCACTGAGGAAATGACCAGAGACCGAGACCTCTGGAAGTATGCTGTGCGTGGGAAGACCCAGCAGGACAAGTGAGACCATAACCCGTGACCTCTACCTGGGATGTAGCCAGCCCACTTATGCATACCGTTCCTTCTTGTGACACAAACCCTACTTGTGAAGACCTGTTGAGGCAAGTGAAAATCAAAATCGAAATCGAAATCTTTCAACATCAATGGAAATTGTAGCTGAGATACCAGTGCTGGTGACACGTAAGAGAACCGTCCGAACATGGCCTTTGCCAGCGCTGCCCCGACTGGCCTCTGTGGTGGTGGCATTTAAAAAGCACCATCCGATCGTGGCCGTTTGCCAGCCTCGTCTGGCACCTGTGCAGGTGGCACGTAAAAGGCACCATCCGATCATGGCCGTTTGCCAGCCTCGTCTGGCACCTGTGCAGGTGACACATAAAAAGCACCCACTACACTCTCGGAGTGGTTGGCGTTAGGAAGGACATCCAGCAGTAGAAACACTGCCAGATCAGACTGGGCCTGGCGCAGCCTCCTGCCTTCCCAGACCCAGTTGAACCTTCCAACCCATGCTAGCATGGAAAGCAGACGTTAAACGATGATGATGATGATGATGATGATGATATATATATATATATATATATATATATATATATATATATATATACATAGGTATGTATATATAAATTACAAAAAAATCACCTTTTATCAATTCAATAATGAAAAATTAAATTATACCATTTAGAAAAATTACATATTATAGAAAGATTAAATATAAGATAAACCATAAAACAATGATTAAGTAATGTGCAAAATAATAAATAAAACTTATATATTTGGTAGAATAATGACACTTGTTTCATGGCTATGTTTAAGAAATGATAATAGTAATAATAATAGTAGTAGTAGTAAAATCACTTCAATATAAATATAGCCACTCTTCAGGTTAAAGATAACAACAATAATGAAATAATTAATTAGATAAATTAATAAATATACATAAATTATCTTAGACTTATGTACACATACATATATATGTTTATATGTTTATATGTTTATATATATATATATATATATATACATGTGCATGCATATATCTATATATATATATATATACATACAGGTATATATGTAGTGAGAATTTATATATATACACACACATATATATATATTATATATATAATATATATATATATATATATATATATATATATATATATATATAAATGGAGTTAAATGTGAGTGTTATCCAAATTCTTTAACTTCCAACACATGTTTCAAAGATATCACTGGTATTATTCCAAAGGAATAAAATGGTGTAAAACAATACAATCTTCTCTTCAGGGAAATGAAGAAATGAAACTCATCAGTAGGACATTTTAACAGAAAATGATGGATATGTATAGTGATTAACTGAACGCTATTAAGATTGTTTCAAAAAAACGTTATGGATATAACATCAAAGGTATACTCACACACACACACACACATTAATATATGCACAGATTCATACATTCATACATACAAATATATATATGTGCATGTATGCATGTATGGAAGGGGTGTAAAACCATTGATGAGCACATAACTATATAAATATATATCCCCTCTCTTTCTATAGGCTACCTTTGACATTATATCCTATAACGTTATTTTGAAAAAGCTTAATAGCCTTCAGTTAATCACTATACATATCCATCATATTCTGTTAAAATGTCTTATTGACGAGTTATATTTCTTCATTTCCCTGAAGAGAAGATTACATTGTTTTACACCATTTTATTCCTTTGAAATAATACTAGTGATATCTTCGAAACATGTGTCGGAAGTAAAAGAATTTGAATAACACCTGCGTTTAACTCCATTTATCTATTTATATATATCATACAAAATATTTCAAGTAAAACTGGAGTTTCTACCTTTAAAAACAAGGTGTTACACCCTTTTTACTTGTGTGATTTTTTGCTACCCTGGTAACTATTTATATAGTTTTTCCGTGTTAGTTATTAACAAGGGAAAAATACACACATCTATTTACACACACCACACACACACACCACATAAATATATATATATATATATATATATATATATATATATATATATATATATATATATATATATATATATATATATATATACACATACATATATATATAAATCTATATAGATATATATATATATATATTAGTTTATATAACTAAGGTCTCAGTAAAATAATTTACTTTGCCACATACTGAAATTTTTAGAAATAGCAGCCAAAAGAATTTTTATTTAGCCATTTCTACAACTTTAAGAAGAATCTCCCTGAAAGTGCTTACTCAAAAATAATTCAGATGGAGGAAAACAACAAAATATCACAAGTATATATATATATATATATAATATATATATATATATATATATATACATATGCATATATAAATATATATATATATATATATATATAGGTAGATATGTATATATATAGATATATATATATATATATATATATATATATATATATAT
>NC_042999.1:44779248-44781748 GCF_006345805.1 Octopus sinensis | reverse complement strand
CTATAGCCCTGAGCCGACCGGAGCTTTGTGATTGAATTCGGTAGGTGGAAGTTACTGCCGTGTGTGTATGTGTGCGTATAGCTGCTCAGTGCCTCTCCGAAAGAGAGAGAGGGATATCTTTCTTCTTTTATCTTTCATTTGTTTCTGTCATTAGATTGGGGCCATGAGGCCATGCTGGGACACCACTTTGAAGAATGTATCAAGTCCAGTACTTATTATTTTTTTTATATTTTGTTTTTGAAACCTATTACTTATTCTATCGGTCTTAGCTGATCTGCTAAATTACAAGGATCTAAACACACCAGAATTGGCTGTCAAGTGATGGGGCGGGTGTAAAAACATGGATACAAACACACGCACACATAGATATATACATATATATATTTATATACCAGAGTAAGCACAAGGTGGACAAATATAGTACTTGAATACCGCAGGTAGAGTAATATGCTTTATAAATAAAGCTGCAAAAGACATCAAAAAGATTGTTACTCAGAGTTTCATGTTCCTGTTTGTCAGATAGGTTTGGTTTTCTCAAACAAAACTGTCCGACAAACAGGAATGGGAAACTCTGAGTAATAGTTTTTGTGATGTTTTTGCAGCTTTATTAATAAAGTATATATTTATAGATAGATAGATAGAGAGAGAGAGAGAGAGAGATAGTTAGATAGATAGATAGATAGATAAAGGGCATAGTTTCATCATCATCGTTTAATGTCCGTTTTCCATGCTAGCATGGGTTGGATGGTTCGACCAGGCTCTGGGAAGCCAGGAGGCCTCACCAGGCTCCAGTCTGATCTTGCAGTGTTTCTACAGCTGGATGCTCTTCCTAACACCAACCACTCCATGAGTGTAGTGGGTGCTTTTTACGAGCCACCGGCACAGGTACCAGAGGAGGATGGCCATAGCCACGATCAGTTGGTGCTTTTTACATACCACTGACATGGAAGCGAGTCAAGGTGGCGCTGGCATCAGCCACGTTCGGATGGTGCTTTTTACATGCCACTGGCACAGGTATCGCAACTACAATTTCCATTTGGTTTTTTGATGTTGATGTACTTGACTCAATAGGTCTCCTCAAGCACAGCAGGTCGCCCTATAATCCAAGGTAAGCACAGCAGGCTGTCCTGCGATCCAGGGTACTTTGGATGGGCTGGAGCTTCATGTGAAGCTGGTGCAGGAAACAGCCATGAACTCACGTTATTTGTCAGGTTTTCACAGTCACAGCATATCTCCAGAGGTCTTGGTCTTTCGTCATTGCCTCTGTGAGACCCAACGTTCGAAGGTCATGCTTGACCACTTCATCCCATGTCTTCCTGGGTCTACCTCTACCCCAGATTCCTTCAACTGTTTGGGAGTGGCACTTCTTCACACATCTCCCCTCATCCATCCGTAGTACATGACCATACCAGTGCAGATGTCTCTCTTGCACGCCACATCCAATGCTTCTTATTTGATAATTTATTACAGTTATGTTGAAACAGGTAATATGGGAAAGTGCAGCATTGACAACAAAACATTTGTGGAGTAAATGATGGGCTAATTCAACTAAGCAACATGTTATGCATCTGCTTGGAGTATTTCAGGCCCTAACCTGGATGGCGAGTTATATGATTTTTGAACACACCGAGAAGCTGTCAGTGGATATACTCTCTTTTGCAGCAGTCAGCACTGTGTCTAACACAACCCATCATCTGAAATGTTGACACCCACTTCGGGTTTGGTGTTCTACATCACTCATAAAGTAAATTTGGAGGAACTGTGATTGTTCATTTGTGGGTAACAGGGAACCAATGCAGTGATAGACTTGCCCTTAATCTTTGATGTCATCATAAATTCATGTTTATCTATCTTCTTAGATGCACCAAACAATGTCATTTGCAGAGTTGTATTGTCTGATATAGTTCAGAAAATCCTTTGACTGGATGGAAATGCCTTCTAGAAGATCCATAGGAGGTTGAGAAGGAGCTAGTAGTACTGGCAATGTTACCTGACCACCTGAGCAGCACATACCATTTGTTTCATTTGAAAATTTTAAAGCTCTACAGAAAAGACTATTTGTGTTTAGCACACCAATTTGGACAGAGTTATTATTTTTATAAGAATGGGATGAATCATATCAGAAAACAGCTTCAGGATTTGTGAAGAACGAATTTGTACGTAGTCTGTTTCTGAGAGCTATTCTATTGGACCTCTGTCTAATCATTAAAACATTGATTTAATGATCCAGCATTAAGTGCTACAACATGCATTTGCTGCTGTTGAGAAAATCTCATCTAGCTTCTCTCTTCAGACTCTCACTTTCGGTTTTCTACAATCCTCCTTGCTTTATACTTGTTTCTGGAGAGATATCGTCTTTTCTTTGGTGGCATATTTTTCCCAATATTGTAAACAAAAAAATTATGAACATAGAAAGAAATTATACATTAATCCCGCCAATGTTGTAAACAACAAATTATGAACATAGAAAGAAATTATACATTAATCCCTATTTTTGTAA
>NC_042999.1:44769248-44776748 GCF_006345805.1 Octopus sinensis | reverse complement strand
GATAGGTAGGTAGGTAGATAGATAGATAGATAGATAGATAGATAGATAGATAGATAGCTAGATAGATAGATAGATAGATAATAGATAGATAGATAGATAGATAGATAGATAGATAGATAGATAGATAGATAGATAGATAGATAGATAGATAGATAGATAGATAGATAGATAGATAGATAGATAGATCGATAGATAGTAGATAGATAGATAGATAGTAGATAGATAGATAGATAGATGATAGATAGATAGATAGATAGATAGATAGATAGATAGATAGATAGATAGATAGATAGATAGATAGATAGATAGATAGATAGATAGATAGATAGATAGATAGATAGATAGATATAGATGGTGGTGGAAGTATATATAACATATATGTAGATGGAGGTGAAAATAGCACAGAAGCAAGTCTAAGACATTTCAATTTAAGAGGGAACTTAATAAAAATGATTTAAAAATTGTGTAAAGAAAATATTACCAGTTGTGATGTATCTCATCTTATCAAATATCAGTAAAAATTTTTTAAAACTTGAAGTTAAAACAGTTTATCTTTTGTCTGGGGGTCAAGAACATGTCTGGAGATTACTCATTGAAGTCTTCTTTGGCATAGACTTCAATGTGTTAGAGAGTGAGAGAAGGAGTGTCTATTGGCTAATTTACACACAAACATACATACAGCTGGCGACTACACACATACACACAAGTAGAGACACTCAAAAGAATGCATCTAACTCAAAGAAAAATCCTAATTCTTTCTTCAACAAGACATTCTTCACAACATACACACCCATCAGCTCACAGCTGGTCACTTCCCAAGCATATTGAAAAACATCCAACACAATACACAAATACACACACAAACACACACACACACACACACACACACACACACACACACACACACACACACACACACACACACACACACACACACACACACACACACACACACAGGTGGACATAAAACCCATTCAATAAATGCTTTTTAGCCATTCCCTTGGCAGGAACACAAAGATTTCTTTTAGACAATAGACCTTCTCTCACTCTCTAACACTTTGAACTCTATACCAAACAATATTTAAAGAAGACTTCAACTAAAAATCTCTAAACATGTTCTTGACCCCCAGACAAAAGATAAACTGTTTTTACTTCATATTTTTATAAATTTTCACTGATATTCAATAAGATGAGATACATCAAGACCAGTAATATTTTCTTTATATAATTTTAAAATCATTTTATTAAATTCCCTCTTAAATTGATATGTCTTAGACTTACCATTGTACTATTTCCACCTTCATCTTTTATATATAAAAATTTGATTTTTTTTCAACTATATACATACATATATATATATATATATATATATATATGTTGTGTAAGATATAAGTTAGAGGTAATGTAACCTCCTAAGGGATAGATGTGAAATTATGAAACTAACTAATTATAAGACCATGGATATAACAAACCCTCTTCTCTTCTATCCTCCAACTGATATAATAAATTATGGAAGTCACTAAAATGTAAGACTATTGAATTAACAAACATTTTTCCTTTTTCCTTTCCTTTCCTTATATTTTCTTTCTATTTTCCTTCTATTTATCTTTTGCCATATAACCCTTCTGAAGATATCTATCAATTGTAATGAGGTTAATACAAATTTACCCCAGCTTGATATACAGAAACAGCTGTAAACATACTCTCATCATAATTAAATAATGACCAATGATCCACTTCTCACTGTTAACTGCTCCACTTTTTTATTGTCTCTCTCTCTCTCCCTTACTCCTCCTCCCTTGCTCACATGGCTCCCAGGTGACCATTGGCCATCTTTCTCTTTTCTCTCCATTATAGCTGGATCAAGGAAGATGTGTTCTTGTTTGTCTCCTGTCCTAGCTTGATTTACACATTCGCCACCACAACCTCGTTTAGGCTTACTCACTGTCCTGTTTGTGTTACCTATTTTGACCCTTCACAAAATCCCAAATTTTATTTGATAAGCTTTGCGGGAGCAACTGTTTTATTAAAAGTGTATATTGTTGTTAAATGCTCGAAATACAAGACTAGAAAAACAGCCAACAATTGATGAAGGATCATTCTTTATGTTGTTTGTTTTGTTTTCCATTTGTGTCATTTGTTGTTCAAAAGAATAGTTCATGTTCCATGCATCCTTGGTTTGTACTTTTTTGTTGTACACGTTTCGTGACACCCTGTGCCCAAATATGCATATATATATATATATATATACATACACATTTATATGCACTTCACTATGTCCCCGTCTCTCTTTTTTTCTCGCCACTTCTTGATTCTTCCATCTATCTACTGCTACACACTCTCTCTTGCTCTCTCCTCTCTCTCTCTCTCTCTCTCTCTTCCCTCCTTAATTCCTTTGTTCCTCTTTTTCTCCTCTTCTCATGTGACTGTTGGCCGACTGCTAGCCCTTTTGCGTTTGACAGTGGTCATTGCCACATCGATATTCTTCCCTCTGCTGTAAGGCTTCATTTCCATACACGCCAGCTGAATTCAATTCGTCTCCAGTCGAAAGACGCCTTTTGTTATGTCTTGTTATTATTATTATTATTGATTTTATTGTATTTTTGTATTTATATTCGTGTAACATCGTCTGTTTTTCTGTCCTTGTTTCGTATACATTCGATGCTTTTTTCAAAAGAATCTAATGCTCTTAGCTCAGTTTGGGGCTGGCCAGGTTGGAGCAATCTCGAGATTAATCAGCCTAAGTTGCGAGGATGATCCGGTTCTTGACTGAAGATAAAAGGCTTCGAATGACTCGTCCATGTTTTTTATATCGTCTATCTGGATGTTTTGTTGTGCCCTTTTTGTATCACCTAGTTGTCCGGATGTTTTGCGTTCTCATCCCATTTTGTAGTGCAGGAGTGGCTGTGTTGTAAGTAGCTTGCTTACCAACCACATGGTTCCGGGTTCAGTCTCACTAGGCAAGTGTCTTCTACTATACCCTCAGGCCGACCAAAGCCTTGTGAGTGGATTTGGTAGATGGAAACTGAAAGAAGCCTGTCGTATATATGTATATACATATATATGTATGTGTGTGTATATGTTCGTAAGCCTGTGTTTGTCCCCCCCCCCAACATCACTTGACAACCAATGCTGGTGAGTTTATGTCCTCATAACTTTGTAGTTCGGCATAAGAGACAGATAGAATAAGTACTAGGCTTACAAAGAATAAGTCCTGGAGTCGATTTGCTCGACTAAAGGCAGTGCTCCAGTTTGGCCACAGTCAAATGACTGAAACAAGTAAAAGAATAAAAAAATACATACACATACATATGCTTGGAAGCAGCTAAAGGTTGGCAATATGAAAGGCAATTGGCCATAGAAAATTTGCCTCAAATAAAGTCCAACAATTCATGCTACCATTGAAGAGTGGATGTTAAATGATGATGATAATACATATGTATCACATGATCATATGACTGACCAAACAATCAGATGTTATACATTGCTGCTCACAATGCACTTCACATCATTTTAGCTTTCAAATGATGCCACTCCTGATCAAAAGGTTACCCCATCGTAGGGTTACCCATTTGCAAGTGAGTGGAGTTTTTCTCAAGAACACGATCTGCCTGGTTCAGGAAGTGAACCCATGATATGGCAATCATGAGTACAACTCTTTAATCACTAAGCCTTCGTGATATGTGTATACATACAATTATATATATATATATATACACACACACATCACACACACACATAAATATATGTGCACACACCCACATGTACATATATATTTAAAAACTGTTTTAACAAAGAATACGTGATGCAGTCACAATATTTGAAGAAAGATTTACTAATATTTAAAACATTCCTTAATCATATTAAATTATATTAGAAAATTTATAAAAACAGAATGACATGAAATCTTTTTGGAGAAATTTTTTTGTAATGTGTTAAGTGCTTTCACTATTTACAGCTTTTCAGACACACATATTCTAGGACATTTTTATTTAATTAACAATTTTTGACTTAAGAAAATCTTTCTTCAAACATATGTGCATGTATGTTAGTATGAGTGTGCATGTGGGTGTGTTTGTGTGTGTATGTCTATATATGGATATATGTGTTTATGTGTGTGTGCATGAGTGTGTGTTTGTATGCATATATATCTTTGTGCTTGTATCCACACTGCTTGACAACTGTTGCTGGTTTGTTTACATCTCCATAACCTAGTGGTTTACCAAAATGATACTGACATAGTAAAATGCCTAAATTAAAATAAGTACTGAGGCAGATTTATTTGACTAAGCCCTTCAAACTGACATCCCTGTATGACGACAGTCCATTGATTAAAACATGTAACAGAATTAAAGAACAAAAGACACATACATAAAGATAGAAAATACATGCACACACACACAAACAGACATATATATATGTATATATATATAACATATCTGTGTGTGTGTGTATGTGTATGTATGTATATATGTGTGTATGTATATATATATATGTGTGTGTATACATATATACATATGAAAATATGTGTAACTGTTTTGCATCAATAAATATAATTGTTCTGCATCAATAAATACATATGCGTGTGTGTGTATATGTATGTGTATATATACATATACAAATACACACACACGCACACACACAAACACTCACACACACACACATTCATATTATATCATTTGTATTTTCCTCTTGTCTGCTAATGAGATATTTTATGTCTGTTGGGATTTGGAATATTAAAATTCTTTATGTCCATAGCTGCATAGTTATTTCTCTCATATGTTCAGAAATGTTCAAACTAATATCGGTGAAATTTGGAAAGTAACAAAAATTGATTCTTAGATTTTAAATGCCTTGATCTTCATTGAATAGCTTGACATTTCAAAGATTGTTTCTTTGTGTGTTTTTGTTTTTGTTTATTGTTTTGTTTTTTGTTGTTGTTTTTTTCCCCAATAATAAATGGAAGTTTGTGCGTGTGTATAAATTTTCTTGCAATAAATTGTCAAAAATAATTTCAGTGCTAACTGTATACCATAATTCTAGGAATTTTTTCACCATTATTGCTGCATGTGCAGTACTGTCAGCCATCACTTATGAATAATTATGGACGAGTAAATTGCACCATGTTTTTACTTATTGTTTTAGGTGCCTGAGTAGTAGTGAGTAGACATAGACCCTGTTGTCCTCCTCAACTTGAACCCAGCAGAACATCTAGGATGTAACAACTAGAGGAGGAAAGGGTTTCACCAGCAACTTGCTAATAGTCATTCACAGCTGAGTTGATTGAAACAACATGAAATGAAAGATCTTGCTTAAGGACAAAATTATCTTGAGTGGTTCAGAATTATGTACACTGTTTACATTAGTCAAGCTGGTGTCCTCATCTTGATTGTTGCTAACATTTAATTTTCAGGGATGTAAACACACGAACACTGGTTGTCAAGCAGTGGTGGGGGAGAACAAACACAAAGACAAACACACACACACACATAGATATGGGGGGAAGTACTGAAAAATTCCTAGCTTTAAGGGTGTCACAAAAGGTCTGGCTGAAGGCCCAACCTTCTAAGTTCTTTTAAAGGGCTTAGCAAAACTGAAGAACTTACACAAGGAGTGCATGAATCTGAGTGGGGAATATGTTCAATAAAATCATAATTAACTAATCCTCATGTATTTTCTTTTACTCAAAGCCAGGATCTTTTCAGCACCCCTTTGTATAGAATATAATATATGTATGTGTATATATATATATATATGTATGTATATATATATATATATATATATATATATATATATATATATTATATATATATATATATATATATATATGTACGATGGGCTTCTTTCAGTTTCCATCTACCAAATCCATTGACAAATCTTTTGCTCAGCCTGAGGCTAAAGTAGAAGATACTTGCCAAGGGTGTCACAGAGTGGGACTGAATTCTGAACCATGTTGTTGGGAAGCAAGCTTCTTACCACAGAGCCATGCCTTATACTTATTACTTTAAGCAATGTCTTTTTCATTTTGTTTTGTTTTTTTGTTTTTTTAACTATTGGGTGGCCATTCTGTCAAGAGCCACTTTATCATGTAAGCTAGAGTGCAACTTCATTGTCAAACAGGCAGACTGAAGTGAATATATCTATATGTGTGCTTGCCTCAGAGACTAGCACAGAACATTCAGGGAAGAACATTTTTATTTATAAACAAGTGCTCAATAACTCAGTAATACAAATAACCAAATGCTCAGTGGCTCAGCAATACAAATAACCAAATGTGCAGTAACTCAGCAATAAAATAACCAAGAGCACAGTAACTCAGCAATACGAATAACCAAGTGCTCAGTGACTCAGCAATATAAATAACCAAGTGCTCAGTAAGTCAGCAATACAAATGGCCAAGTACTCAGTAACTCAGCAATGCAATTAAACAAGTGCTCAGTAACTCAGCAATGCAAATAACCAAGTACTCAGTGACTCAGTAATATAAATAACCAAGTGCACAGTAACTCAGCAATGCACTTAGGCAAGTGCTCAGTAACTCAGCAATACAAATCAGTAAGATAGTCTCGATATGGTTACTTAACCTGTAGAATGTAGCAACCAAATCTTTCTCATATCACATCCAATCAGCCAAAAATAAGATTGGATAGTCATGGCTGGAACTCCTTTGATCATAGGTTTGTTGATCTAAACAACAAGCAAAATAATAATCTCAAAGCTACTTTATTTTTTATTTTAAACATGTTTCAGGCATTGAATTGTGGTCAATGCTGGGACACCACCTTGGGGAATGCTAGTCAAACAAACTAGTTATAGTACTTAGTTTTTAAGCTTGGCCCATATTTTATTGGTCTCATTTGCTGAACTGCTAAGTTATGGAAGTTATGGAGATGTAAACAAACCATCACCACTTGTCGTACAGTAAGGTAAAGTTAAGGTAAAGTTACCTTCTTGTGTTATACAGATTCATAACAACTAGTTTCCCAGTCTCCCGGTTTCTATGGCGTATATATTCCCCACCTGGATAGGATGCCAGTCTGTAGCAGAGTTACTCATTTTTGATAGCTGAGTGGACTGGAACAATATGAAATGTTTTGCTCAAGAACACAACACATTGCCTGGTCCAGGAATTGAAACCACAATCATACAATCATGAGTCCGACACCCTAACCACTAAGCCAGGTGCTTCCACAGTTGTCACGTAGTGGAAGTGGGACAACACAGACAAAACACACACACACACGCACACACAAATACACACACATTGTGTTCTTGAGTAGAAAGTTTTGTTTTGCAATGCTCAGCAATTACTTGAGCATCTGACATGTGGCACATCATGTATTTGTGCAGGCAATGTTGATTTGATGGGGTGTAGGAGTGACTGTGTGGTAAGTAGCTTACTTATGAACCACATGGTTCCAGGTTCAGTCCCACTGCATGACACCTTGGGCAAGTGTCTTCTACTATAGCCTTGGGCCGACCAAAGCCTTGTGAGTGGAT
>NC_042999.1:44741748-44764248 GCF_006345805.1 Octopus sinensis | reverse complement strand
CTGTTTTTACTGAGATCTCCCTTTTTAGTAGAAGAAATAGCTATAACTCTTTGACTGCTATTTCTAAATTCGGTATGTGGTAAGGCAATTCATTGCTAAACCCTTTATTGCTTAGTATTACTTAAATTTTCCTCGAATGAGGCTTTTACATGCCGAAGACTACTTGGGGTAATTGATAATTATTCCAAATTAATTAATTTCACCCTTCATTATATTACGGATATATATATATATATATATATATATATATATATATATAATATATATATATATATGCATATATATATTATTGATTTTGAATACTCAATGTATGTGCTTTGTTTGTTTGCCAGATTCACTGCAAGATGGCACAGGGAACAACTCCTGTTGAGGCTGGGTGCTTCATATATATATATATAATATATATATATATATATATAATATATATATATATATATATATATGTATGTATGTATGTATGTATGTAGATGGATGGATAAATAGGTGGATAGATAGCTATACAGGCAGATAGATAGATAGATAGATAGATAGATAGATAGATAGATAGATAGATAGATAGATAGATAGATAGATAGACAGACAGACAGACAGACATACAGACGGACGGACGGATGGATAGATGGATAATAGATGGATAGATAGATAGACAGATAGATGGATGGATGGATGGATGGATGGATGGATGGATAAATAGATGGATAGATAGATAGACAGATAGACAGATAGACAGATAGATAGATAGATAGATAGATAGTCACTCATTGTAACACACAAAAAAGTATACAAACATGCAAAATTATTCACAGTGAAAAACTCCACTTCACATTCCATAAGTACTTGAAGTGACACATAAACAAATACTTTCATAAATACACATGTGCGTGTGCAGTCTCTCTCACACACACACACATGCACAAACAAATACATACACACACACATGTATCTATGTATCAGGATTGTAGTTTTTCAAATTCTTAACTTTGATCTGAGTATTATGTCAAAAAGCAACCATTCGACTAAAAAGGAAGAGGAAGTTTTTAAATTCTTAAAGTTTATCCAAGTTTTTGTAAGGACAAAATTACAGAACATATCCTGAAATTAGTGGTCGTTCTTTATAATTTATGTGTGGAAGCACTCCGTCGGTTACGACGACGAGGGTTTCGGTTGATCCGATCAACGGAACAGCCTGCTCGTGAAATTAACGTGTAAGTGGCTGAGCACTCCACAGACACGTGTACCCTTAACGTAATTCTCGGGGATATTCAGCATGACACAGAGAGTGACAAGGCCGGCCCTTTGAAATACAGGTACAACAGAAACAGGAAGTAAGAGTGAGAGAAAGTTGTAGTGAAAGAGTACAGCAGGGATCACCACCATCCCCTGCCGGAGCCTTGTGGAGCTTTAGGTGTTTTCGCTCAATAAACACTCACAACGCCCGGTCTGGGAATCGAAACCGTGATCCTACGACCACGAGTCCGCTGCCCTAACCACTGGGCCATTGCACCTCCACATATAATTTATGTAAGCGCATAGGAAATAGGAAAAGAGAGGGAAAAAAATAGAAAAAGAAAATGGAAAAGAAGAAGGAATAAGTATCTGAAGAATACAATTGGATCCAATTGTATTCTTCAAACACCTGTGCATTCTTCTTTTCCCTTTTCTTTTTCTATGACTTCATCCTTTTTCCTATTTTTCTTTTCCTTTCTTCCATTTTTTACTTTCACTTTCCATTCCATTCTATTCTTCCCTCTTTCTTTTTCCTCTTCCCTTTCCTCCTTCTCTTCCTTTTACTATTCTATAGTTTCCCTTCCCTTTTCTTTCTATTACTGTGCTCGCTTTCCTCCCCTTCTTCCCTCCCTTCTCATACTTTCTCTCCACCATCACACCCTATGACAAGAAAGCTATATATAAATGTGCAAACCCCACAATTTTCCAGTCACAACTTGCATGAAGGTTCTGTGCATCGACAGGTGAAACTCAGAGCAGTATAAGGCTCAACCAAAGTAAAATGAAATGTTATGCATGTATTTAGTAAGACACTGAGCTGGCAGAAACGTTAGCACGCCGGGCAAAATGCTAAGTGGTATTTCGTCTACTGCTACATGCAGAGTTCAAATTCCGCGAAGGTTGACTTTGCCTTTCATCCTTTCGGGGTCAATTAAATAAGTACCAGTTATGCACTGGGGTCAATATAATCGACTTAATCCGTTTGTCTGTCCTTGTTTGTCCCCTCTGTGTGTAGCCCCTTGTAGGCAGTAAAGAAATAAGAAAGGTTAGCACACCAGGCAAAATTCATTAGCAGTATTTCATCTGTGTTTACATTCTGAGTCCAAATTCCACCAAGGTCAACTTTGCCTTTCATCCTTTTGCGGTTGATAAATTAAGTACCAGTTGCATACCTGTGCCTACATATATAGACACATGCGTATAATGGCTGTGTGGTAAGAAACTCACTTCCCAACGACATGCTTCTGGGTTCAATCCCACTGTGGTACCTTGGGCATGTGTTTTCTATAGCCTAAGGCTATATAGAGAAGACTTGTGAGTGGATTTGGTCACAGAAACTGAAAGAAGCTCGAGATAAGAGTCAAAAACAACTCATAGCCACAATAACACACCATCTTATTTACTGACAAGGGAGGCAAGCTCCCTAAGCACCAGGCATAACCAGATTACCAGTGATTTCACATTTACATTAATGTTTGTCAGTGGCTCTCACCTGTGCCTTCAGTTAAACTCGGCTTCCCTTGTCAGCTTATAAGATCACTGTAGATACCTAGTGCTGAAGGAGCTTGCCTCCTTTGTCAGTACATAAGATGGTGCAGTATTGTGGCTATGAGGTGTTCTTGACTCTTATTGGGAGTATATATGTGTGCATCTATGCGAATGTTTACATTCTGCAATCACATGAAATACCAATGTCTGTTGTTATTTCTTTGTCAGCAAATCATCCAATAGAGAAGTGGAATAAAAACTTTCACCTGGAAAGAAGACAAGTGTTAGCAACAGGAAGGAAGTCCATCATTGAAACAAGTCGCTAAGCAAAATGTATTCATCTAACCCATGCTGACTTAAAAAAGAGACATGAACTATGTTGTTACAGTTTCTTAGCAATGGTTTTCAAAATATTTGCAAAGTAGAGAAAGCTATTTGGTATTTATATAAAATGAAGCTGTATAATTTCACTTCAGATAAGCACATATCCTTTATGTTTTGTATGTATGGGTGGATGTGTGTGTGTGTGTGTGCAGAGATGAAGACGTAAGCAGATATTAATCTGTATGCATAGACGTATGGATGCTTTTATATGTGTATAGTAATATTTGTATGCCCGTATATTATATGTGTGTGTATATACATACACACACACATATATACACATGCACGCATATATATACATACGTACACATAGATATATATGTGTGTATATATGTTTATATGTATGTATATATATATGTATATATACATATATATATATATACAGGTACAAGATTTTCTGGGCAGGGAACACTGACGGGGTCGGGGGCGTGGGTATACTTCTTGCGGAGAAATGGGTAGGTAAGGTAATCGAGGTAGTCAGAGTAAGTGACAGAATAATTAAAATTAGATTAGTCCTTCACCATAGGACAGCTACCATCATCTCGGCATATGCCCCTCAACCAGGGCTACCGGAAGGACAAAAAGACCAATTTTATGACACCCTATTGCGGACTACCTCATTGACAAATGACAGTGACCTTCTCTTCGTGGCAGGTGATTTCAATGGACATGTTGGACGACATGTCGGGGGCTTCCATGGCGTCCATGGAGGCTACGGTTTTGGCTCTCGTAATGAGGAGGGAACCAGGCTGCTGGAGTTCTGCGATGCAAATGACCTTATGGTCTGCAATACCAACTTCAGGAAACCCACCTCTCACCTAGTCACCTACCGTTCTGGCAGACACACCAGCCAGATTGACTACATCCTTGCCAGAAAAAGGGAAAGAGGGCTGATTATAAATGCCAAAACCTTTCCAGGCGAAGAATGTACTCCCCAACATAGATTAGTGGTTAGCGACTTCAGGATCAGAGCTAAATGGTTGCCCAGAAGAAGACCAGCTTGGAGGAGAAGGGTCTGGAAGCTTAAACATCCTGCAAATGGACAGAGATTTAGAGACATACTACTCGAGGCCTTTGACGAAATAGAAGGGAATATAGCTTCACTAAATGTGGAAGACAACTGGAGATTCCTACGGGACAATCTGCTGACAGCCACTGACCAGATCTGTGGATGGAGCAAAGTACCATCTCGACCCAGAGTAACATGGTGGTGGAACACTGTGGTTGACAGGGCTATTAGACAAAAGAGACAGGCTTGGAAGGACTGGAAGAATGGTGGTAGCAGGGAATTGTATCAGACAGCCAGAAGGGAAGCTAGGAGACAGGTTTATCTAGCCAGAGGGGAAGCGGATAAGAAAAAATTTGCCAATATTCTGAGCCGTGAGGATGAAAGACTTGAGGTATTTCGTGTTGCAAGACAGTGTGTGAGAGAGAATCGTGATGTGGTAGGAGAGAAGTGTGTTCGCATGGATGATGGTTCACTTGCGCTAAATGAGGATGCAAAGAGAGAGGTTTGGAGATGCCACTATGAAAGGTTGCTGAATAAAGAAAATGAATGGGATAAAGAGAGTCTGCCGAATGTTGACCCAACAGAGGGACCAGCTATCCGAGTTGATAGTTCCGTGGTAGCTAAGGCAATTAGAAGCATGAAGACAGGGAAAGCCCCAGGCCCATCAGGAATTACTGCAGAGATGCTCAAAATATCTGGCAGTGTCGGCTATAGTCTGGTCACCCGTATAGTCAACCAGGTGATACACGAAGGAGTCATACCCAATGACTGGTGTAGCAGCACACTAGTCAACTGCTACAAAGGTAAAGGTGATGCCCTAGATACAAATAATTACAGAGGTATCAAGCTGTTGGATCAAGTAATGAAGGTTACGGAGAGGGTCATAGCCCAACTAATTAGAGAGAGAGTTAGTTTAGATGAGATGCAGTTTGGGTTCGTGCCAGGGAAAAGTACCACTGATGCTATATTCCTGGTAAGGCAGCTGCAGGAGAAATACCTAGCCAAAGATAAGCCCCTGTACCTGGCTTTTGTTGACATGGAGAAAGCTTTTGATAGGGTCCCCCGATCCCTTATCTGGTGGTCAATGAGGAAACTGGGGATAGATGAATGGCTGGTGAGGACTGTGCAAGCCATGTACAGAGATGCCGTAAGTAAGGTTAGGGTTGGCAACATGTACACAGAAGAATTCAAAGTAGAGGTTGGGGTCCACCAGGGTTCAGTACTCAGCCCCCTCCTATTTATCATAGTCCTCCAGGCAATTACGGAGGAATTCAAAACAGGTTGTCCCTGGGAGCTCCTCTACGCTGACGACCTTGCTCTTATTGCTGAGTCACTATCAGAGCTGGAGGAGAAGTTCCAGGTGTGGAAGGAGGGTTTAGAATCGAGGGGCCTTAGAGTCAACCTAGCTAAAACCAAAGTACTAATAAGTAGGAAGGTAGACAATCCACAAATGTCTTCAGGAAGATGGCCCTGCTCGATCTGTAGAAAAGGTGTAGGTAGAAACTCTATAAGATGTACCCAGTGTAAGCTATGGACACATAAGAGGTGCAGCAATGTCAAAGGTAGGCTAACTGGGAAGATAGTTTTTGTATGTGGCAAATGCTCTGGAGCATTAACCTCCGAAAATCTGCAGAAAATAACTTCCGTCACTTTCCAGGGGGAAAAACTAGAAGTAGTTGATAGCTTCCGTTATCTAGGTGACCAAGTCAGTAGTGGGGGTGGGTGCGCTGAAAGTGTAACTGCTAGAATAAGAATAGCCTGGGCAAAGTTTAGGGAGCTCTTACCTCTGCTGGTGACTAAAGGCCTCTCGCTCAGAGTAAAAGGCAGACTGTATGATGCGTGTGTACGAACAGCCATGCTACATGGCAGTGAAACATGGGCCGTGACTGCCGAGGACATGCGTAAGCTCGTGAGGAATGAAGCCAGTATGCTCCGATGGATGTGTAATGTCAGTGTACATACTCGACAGAGCGTTAGCACCTTGAGAGAAATGTTGTACCTAAGAGGCATCAGTTGTGGTGTGCAAGAGAGACGATTGCGCTGGTATGGTCATGTGGCGAGAATGGATGAGGATAGGTGTGTGAGAAAGTGCCAATCCTTAGCAGTTGAGGGAACCCGTGGAAGAGGTAGACCCAGGAAAACCTGGGACGAGGTGGTGAAGCACGACCTTCGAACTTTAGGCCTCACTGAGGAAATGACCAGCGACCGAGACCTTTGGAAATATTCTGTACGTGAGAAGACCAGACAGGACAAGTGAGCCCAGCCCACTTATGAATGCCTTTCCTCCCTTGGACACAAAGACCTGTTGAGGCAAGCGAAGTCGATATAGAACCTCATCCGACGACAGGCACCCATGCCAACCCCCTTTGCTTGCGAAGACATGTTGGGGCAAGCGAAATCAAATCAAATTGAACCAGCCAGGATCCCTGGTCTGGTGGTACGTAAAAAGCACTATCCGACTCGTGGCCGATGCCAGCGCCGCCTCCACTGGCTTCCGTGCCGGTGGCACATAAAATACACCAATCTGACCGTACGACAGGCACCCATGCCAACCCCCTTGCTTGCGAAGACATGTTGGGGCAAGCGAAATCGAAATCGAATTGAACCAGCCAGGATCCCTGGTCTGGTGGTACGTAAAAAGCACTATCCGACTCGTGGCCGATGCCAGCACCCCCTCGTTGGCTTCCGTGCAGGTGGCACATAAAATACACCAATCCGACCGTGGCCGTTGCCAGCCTCGCCTGGCACCTGTGCAGGTGGCACGTAAAAAGCACCCACTACAATCACGGAGTGGTTGGCGTTAGGAAGGGCATCCAGCTGTAGAAACACTGCCAGATAAGACTGGAGCCTGGTGCAGCCTTCTGGCTTTCCAGATCCCCGGTCGAACCGTCCAACCCATGCTAGCATGGAGAACGGACGTTAAACGATGATGATGATGATGATGATATACACACAAATACACATGCAAACACACACACACACATATATGTGCATATATTGCATGTCTGTGTGTCTGTACATTGATATATTGGTGTGTACATACACACACATACACATGCACACACACATATATATTATATATGTTTATGTGTATACACGTATGCACATGTATAAACATATATATATATATACATAAACATATATATATATATATATTACTATAGATTAGTTTACATGTATTCATATGTATATAAATATATATATATATATGTATGTATATATGTATGTATATATATGTATATATATATATATATTATATATATATATATTACTATTCATTATTTTACATGTATTCATATCATCATCATTATCATCATCATCGTTTAGCGTCCGTGATGATGATGATGCTGATATGAATACATGTAAAATGTATATAATATATACATATATATGTATGTATATATGTATGTATATATATGTATATTTAGACATATGTATATATATATATATATATATATATATATGTGTGTGTGTGTGTGTGTGTGTGTGTGTATGTGGGTATGTATGTATGTATGTATGTATGTATGTATGTATGTATGTATGTATGTATGTATGTATGTATGTATACACACATACAGGTATACTTTAGCATCACGTAAAAGTCACAGAAACCTAAAGATACTTAAAGATTAGCACAATTTGAATTGACCATTTAGCCTAGCTGGAATATAACAATTTGCAAGAGACCAAGAAAGTTCTATTTAAGAAATACAAGAGAGTGAATAGAATTTAATTCTACTAAATGGATATGGGAAATTTCAGAGACTGGTATCCTTAAAAGTCAATGACTGATAACAAAACTGATACTAATTAACGAATGATATAATGTAGCAAGGAAAGCTTGTGCCATTTAAAGATAACTTCATACAGACGTGTGTGTGTGTGTGTGTGTGTGTGTGAATATGGATATGTCTATGGAAATGCAAGTGCCCATGACCATATATAAACACAGACATGCTCACACACACACACTGACACACATGCATAAACACATGTGTACTAGAATACACACATGCACATACACTAATGTGTCTGATATTTCTGCTTTTTCTATGGATTGCACAGAGCGTATGTATGAGTTATATAGAACATAGAGCAAAGATTTCTTGCAGAGGCCACAGAAGGTCACAAATCAATAGAGAAGGAATTTAAGATATTGTGGTCTTCGTGAGTTTTCCGGGGCTATCAATAGGAAGAAAAACAAAAACGGCTTCCTCTTCTTCATCATCATCATCATCACCATCGTCATCACCATCATCATTGTCACTGCCATCATCGCTGTTGTTATCATCGTTGTCATTCTCCATTCTCCTTTCCTTTCCCTTCCTCTTCCTCATCGTCATCATCAATAACCTCCTCCTCCTCCTCCTCGTCATCATCGTCATCATCATCATCATCATCATTATCCTCCTCCTCCTCATCCTCATCCTCATTCTCATCCGCACTCTCCTCATCCTCATCTTCCTTCTTTTTCTCGTCATCAATAACCTCCACTGCCTCATTATCACCATCATCATCACCATCATCATTAACTTCCACCTTCTCCCCTGCCTCCTCCTCCTCATCATCATCATCATCATCCTCATCATATCATTAATAGTGCTTTAATGACTATTTTTCAATGCTGGCATGGATTGACAAAACTTCTTGAGACAATATTCTATGATAGTAGGCCCCTTTTCTGATGCCAATCTTTACTTGTTTTCAGATATCGTACTTATTTCCATTGGTCTTTGCACATTGAACAAAATGGTGGCATTTACTGGGCTTACAAGGAGTAGTTTTTCTTCTTTTTTTATAATTGATTGGTCCATATGGTCCTTGGAGGTCGATATAAGACTTTTTTTGTTAAAAATTATGTTCAATAAATTGTTTAAACTACTACATTGTACAAAATATTTTGACAGTATTTTTATACAATTCCTAATATTAAATTATCATAATATAATAGGATTTTTTTAACATGGGAGTCCATCTAAGTAAAATTCTAAGTTAAATAGGAATCCAAAGGGTCCATAGACAAAAAATGGTTGAGAACTACTACTTTAACCCTTTCGTTACTGTATTTATTTAGAGATGCTCTGTGTTTCTTCCAATTATTTTAAATATAACAAAGAATTTAGTAAAATAACATTGTTATCATTGAGCTAGTGTTAGGAATATAAATTGTGACTAAGATTTGGTGGAAGATTTGAATTCAAAACTTATGAAAATAAGACATTTATACTAAAGAACCAGAGCCGGTTTCAGCTGGGCTGGGCTGGTAACGAAAGGGTTAAACAATCTTAATCCTTTTGATACCCACCTACCTGAGACCATTCCTAGCTCTCTGATATAAAGTTCTCTTTTTTTAAAGCAATTTAAATTAAAAGCTTTAGTGAAAATTTTATGCTAATTTATGTTCCAAACACCAGCTTAATAATGTCAAAGTTATTTTTTCTAAATTCTTCATTATTTTGAAAAAAATTAATTGAAACAATGACTGCATTTCAAAAGAAACATGGTAACAAAAGGGTTAATCAAAGACATTTTTTAAAAAATTTTTAACATAATAAAACAATATTATGAAGATCTATAAATTTATGCATCAAAACAGAATTAACAACATCTATAAAGTGTAGAATTCTCATAGGTCCCACTAGTAATCATAAAAACATTAGCTGTTTCTGTTTTTAATCTGTCTGTCTACAATTTCAGAAACTACTTAAACCATTATTTTTTTTTTATCAATTATTATGAAACAAAATAAAAAAACAGCAAGTTTTAAAGTTTTTTTGATATTTTTTTTAATGTTATTTTAGCAAATTATTTGGATATATCCTGGGCAAGCTACAGATTATCATCATCATCATCATCAAACAACCACTTTTCCATGGTTGCATGGACAGTGTTTACTGAGGCAAATTTTTTTTTACAGTTGGATGCCTTTCCTGTTGCCAACATTCACCAGTTTCCAAACAACATAATATTATCCTCCATGCCAAGACATGTTTTCACAGAACAATAGAAACAGATGTCTTTCATTTACAGCAATCAAAACAAAGAAACACAAACATACACACACTCACACATATACATACATACATACACAGACACACACGTGCACACACACACACATGCATATATGTGCACACACACAAGCTTGCACAAACACACACACACATGCACACATACACATGTACACATATATGGATATGAATCCATATATGCATGTACATTTGTGTGTGTACTTTCAGATGGATATAGGCAGATAAATCAACACACTAGACAAGTAGTTGAACTTGCAATAACTAGTTGATTCAGTTCCATATTCTTCAAAGTTTTGGTAGCACAGATATGTGTATGTATACATATGTGTGCATGTGTGTGTGTGTTTGTGTGTTTGTATGTGTGTGTGTGTGTGTGTGTGTGTGGTGTGTGTGTGTGTGTGTCTGTGTGTGTGTGTGTGCGTGTGGATGTATGCATGGCTGAGAGGGTAAGAGGTTATAAGATACCAAGCCCAATCTCACCATGTTACATGTTAGACAAATGCATTTACCTTACCAAAACCTAAGATCGGCTCAGCCCATGCGAATGAATTTGTGTAGACAGAAACTGTATCGAAGCCCATCTGACCAAGTGGAGGCATGTGGCTTAGTGGTCTCTTTTACTCTCTTATTTGTTTCAGTCATGTGACTGTAGCCATGCTGGAGCACCACCTTTAGTCGACCAAATCGACCCCAGGACTTACTCTTTGTAAGCCTAGTACTTATTCTATCAGACTCTTTTGCCGAACCGCTAGGTTACAGGGACATAAACACACCATCATCGATTGTCAAGCGATGTTGTGGAGACAAACACAGACACACAAACATATACATACACATACATATACATATACACGACGGGCTTCTTTCAGTTTCCGTCTACCAAATCCACTCACAAGGCTTTGGTCGGCCTGAGTCTATAGTAGAAAACACTTGCCCAAGGTGCCATGCAGTGGGACTGAACCCAGAACCATGTGGTACGTAAGCAAGCTACTTATCACACAGCCACTCCTACGCTTACCTCATGATCATAAGATCCTGGTTTCAAATCCTGGATTGGGTGATGCATTGTGTTCTTAAGCAAATCATTTCATTTCATGTTGCTTGAGTCCACTCAGATGGCAAAAATGAGCATTCCTGCAATGGACCAGCAGTCCATGAAACTAGAAAACCAGCCCTTATGAGTTAGTATGACTCATGAAGCTGACTTTACCTTACTTTTTAACCATCTGATTGACTGTACCAGCCCTGTTACACTTGAGTCATGATGGTTCTTCCTGAAAATTACATCTGTCATATACATTTGTAGAATAGGAAATCTTTGCACCACCTCACATGCTTATTCAACAAACAAATTCTCCAGTTGACCAATTAGCTAGCCAATCATATGGCAAACTTGACAGGAGAGTTCATCTATAAGAGTAAATTTTTGACCAGCCACCTACTTGGTAGCAAGGTTGTGGAAGTAAAGTATCTTGTTTTTAATTGTTATCCTTTAAACCTTAAGAAGATCTTGCAGATTTTTATAGCCCCAGATACTGTGGTCATTTGTAGCATATGAATTAAAAATTCATGCATGCTTGTCATTATTCAGTTTATTTCATGATTTCTTGCCAATAGAGAAAGAACCGGTTTCTAACCTAGATCCAAGACTCCTTCATTGGAATTTCAACATCAACAACAGGGTATTTTTATTGGTATGTATGTATGTATGTATGTATGTACATATGAATGTACAGATTTGCTTGTTTTATGCATGTATTCTCATGCATATAGTTGCATATAGTTGCATATCTAGACATGCTCATATATATTTTAAATGATAAACTTCTGGTAAGTTTTACAGATTTCTACACTTTCAGTGATGGATTGTATTTGTAGTCTTCAAATTAGCTTTCTCCTTTCTGGTTTTGAAAAACTCAAGATTGGTATTTAGGCAGTGTGTTACATATCTCATATGTGTTACATATACATATATGTATGTATGTATGTATGTATGTATGTATGTATGTATGTATGTATGTATGTATGTATGTATGTATGTATGTATGTATGTATGTATGTATGAATGTATGTATGTATGTATGTATGTATGTATGTATGTACGTACGTACATACGTATGTATGTATGTATGAATGTATGTATGTATGTATGTATGTATGTATGTGTGTATGTATGATTTTTCTTTGAGTTTTATTCAAGTTCTTTTTGAGAGAGTTCAAGCCGGTCACTAATAAAGTGACAAGACTTTTTGAGTAAGAGAGTTCCTGGTGTATGTAAATGCATGGCTGAGTTGGTGTGTTGGTTGAACTGTCAATGGATACATCCAAGTGTGTGCACATATTCACATAAGAACCTCAGAAGAAGAATTTTTGGAATGTCTAACAAATTTTCATTCTGCCACTAATAGAATGGATTTGGAGAATCTGTGTCAGTTTCTTTTACTCTTTCTTCATAAAGCCAAGTATTTCTAGGTTTTTGTGCAAATTTTTTGGTACATAACCTAATGCACCTATGATGATAGGTACTAATGAGACTATATAAGTTTGAATGTATGTATGTACATATGTATGTATGTACATATGTATGTATGTACATATGTATGTATGTATGTGTGTATGTACATATGTATATATGTACAAATGTATGTACATATGCATGCATATATGTATGCATACATGTATGTACATACATATTTATCTATGCATGCATATATATATGTATGTATGTACATATGTATGTACGTATGTGTGTACGTATATACTTTTATACTTATACTTGTTTCAGTCATGTGACTGTAGCCATGCTGGGGCACCGTCTTTAGTCGAGCAAATCAACCCCAGCACTTATTCTTTGTAAGCTTAGTACTTATTCTACCAGTCTCTTTTGCTGAACCGCTAAGTTACAGAGATATAAACACACCAGCATCGGTTGTCAAGCGATGTTGGGGGGACAAACACAGACACACAAACATATACATATATATGACGGGCTTCTTTCAATTTCCATCTACCAAATCCACTCACAAGGTTTTGGTTGGCTCGAGGCTATAGTAGAAGACATTCGTCCAAGGTGCTATGCAGTAGGACTGAACCCGGAACCATATGGTTGGTAAGCAAGCTACTTACCACACAACCACTCCTGTATGTATTACATATGTACGTATATATATTTGCATGAATGTATGTACGTATGTATGTATGTATGTATGTATGTATGTATGTATGTATGTATGTATGTATGTATGTATATATGTATTATGTATGTATGTATGTATATATGACTGTGTATTTAAGAAGTTATCTTCCCAATCCTTTGGTTTGAGGTTCAGTCCCGCTGTGTGGCATCATGAGCATACGTCTTCTATTATAGCCATAGGCCAACCAATGCTTTGTGAACAGTAGATAGAAAGTGAAAGAAGCCAAACTCGTCATATATGTTGTGTGTGCATGTGTTGTGTGTGTGTGTGTGTGTATACAAATGTGTAAGCATATTTGAATTTCCTTGTCTAGTTTAAAACAATGGACATGAACAAGCAGCACCATCGTACAAGCAGTCGCTTTTATTTCCAGTCTTCCATGAAAACATGTCCAAACCATAGGAAAATATTAATTTGCTAAGAAACAGGTCAGAATTGGTGCCAGCTGCAGAAAATTTTGTCTCGATAAGTTCTGTTTGACCATGTAAACATGGAAAAATTACATGTCGAAATGATGAAAGCAATGACAACGATGATGACAGCAACAACGATGATGACAATGATGATGATAATGATGCTGACAATGATGATAATGATGATGACAATGATGGTGATGACAACGACAATAAGGATGATGATGATCATGATCATGATCATGATGATGATGATCATGATGACGATCATGATGATGATGATGATGATAATGATGATGACAATGATGATGATAATGATGATGATGACAATGATGGTGATGACAACGACAATAAGGATGATGATGATGATGATCATGATCATGATCATGATGATCATGATGACGATCATGATGATGATGATGATGATAATGATGATGACAATGATGATGATAATGATGATGACAATGATGGTGATGACGACGACAATAAGGATGATGATGATGATGATCATGATCATGATCATGATGATGAAATGTAATTATAGTCTACACTGTATTGTTACTTAAGTAATTATTGTTCATTAATATAAGCACAGACATGGCTGTGTGGTAAGAAGCTTGCTTCCCAGCCACATGGTCCTGGGTTCAGTCCCACTATGTGGCACCTTGGACAAGTATTCCCTACAATGGCTTCGGGTCAACCAAAGCCTTATGAGTGGATTTGGTTGACAGAAACTGAAAGAAACCCATTGTAGTGTGTCTGTGTGTCTGTCCTCCACCAACACTTGGCAACCAGTGTTGGTATGTTTACTTCCCCATAACTTAGCAGTTCAGCAAATAGAGAGATCAATATTATAAGGACCAGATTTAAAGAAAAAATAAATATTGGAGTCAATTCATTCGACAAAAAATTCTCCAACGCAGTGTTCCAGCATGGATGCAGTCTAATGACCAAAACAAGTATAAAAAAAAAAAAGAAAAACAATAGGTTTAGTTTCTTGAAATCATTGGGGTCCACTGTGGTAACCCATGCCCCAATCATCAGATAATGAGAAAAGATTGTATGTTGAAATACTGCTGAGTGCACAGGGAAATAAGTAACAGTAAATAAATTACTATTGTTATAAACTAAATTATGCCTTGGTTCAAATGAACACCAGACATCATATATCAGTTACACTGTCAGACTTACAAACACATTTGGTTGTATTGACTTTCATTGTCCACTTTCAAAATATGTTTTCAGTTAGCAATAACCATCCATACTTCACTGCTCTGATGACCCTCATTGGCTACATAACTTCTTCACTATGTAAGCATCCAGAAAAGTTTTATCTAGTGAGCTAGATAATAATGGCTTACAACCTAATTCCCTGTATACCTGTCACCAAGTATAAAAGTAGGTTAAATACACACAGAAACAATGCTATTGATAATGGATATTTCTAGAATAGGTCAGTTATATACAAGAGCTATCTGTTTCTTGGTTTTTAATCAATATTCTGTCCTCAAAGTGTACATAAAAGCAATTTCTCCAAATACATAATATACTAGAAATTAGAAATCTTTTTTTCCAATTTCCCATAGTCCCGCATGTAATGTATATAGTTGGTCCTGGTGCCAAGCCATTCTTTGTTCATACCACCAGCTTTGAATGGATTTCTTCAAATGATAGTTGACAAGTATCAAACAAGATCAATGTACATGAAGATGGTAGCAATCTTTTGAAAGTGTTGTGTTGTCTCTGTCTTTGGAGAATTCCTTAGCATTACCATTAAAGAGATCAATTATGATACTTTTAATGCTTAAGAATTGTTGATCAAAATTATAAGGATTCTTTATGAATTTCTTTACACTTTTTCTGATAAATTTCTCTTTTGGTTGTCTATATTATATCTTACTATGCAATCTAACACACTGAAATTGCTTAATATCATCATTATCAACAGCATCATCACCATCAACTTCGTCGTCATCATTGTCATCATCGTCGTTGTCATCATCATCATCATCATCATTGTTGATTTGACATCATCATTTTTTTCTGTGCTGGCGGGGTTAGCATGGTTTATGTGAAGCAGTGTTTTGTGACCAGGTGCTCTTCTCTGTAGAGGCATGATATCAAAGTGGGTAACATACTAGACTGATTACTCTTTGATTAAGAATTCAAATCCACTTCTCCTTTTCCTTGCCAGCCTACAGAGAACGACCTTCAGTTCTTTTATACAAAATAGTTTTAACACTTTCATTATTGTATTTCTGTTGAAATACTCTGTGTTTCTTTCAATTACTTTAAATATAACAAAGCATTTAGTAAAATAACTTTCTTATCATTAAGCTAGTGTTAGGAACATAAATTGTGACTAAGGTTTGGTGGGAGATTTTAATTCAAAACTTATGAAAACAAGACATTTGTACTCAGAGCTAGAGCTGGTTTCAGCCAGGTTGGTAACGAAAGGGTTAAAACATTCATATTGTGCTTAAACTATGATAACCTTGTTGGTGACTGAAATATTATAAGAGAAGCATAAATGGTGTCTAGTATGACTACAGTCTATGAAACCAGTATAACAATTTAATAAGTGTAATCTTATTAAAGAGAAGCATAAATGGTGTCCAGTATGACTAGTCTATGAAACCAGTATAACAATTTAATAAGTGTAATCTTAGTCTCATAAATGCCTTGCCATTCATTTCTCTGTACAAGATATTTATTTCTTTATTTTTAAAATATTTATATATTGTCCAGCTCCAGGATTTCAAGGTACTTGTACCCATCATCATCCAGTTCTTCCATTCTCTCTCCGTTTAGTAATTCTATGCCCCTACAATTATTATAATTATTATCATCATCATCATCATCATCGTCATCATCATCTTCATCGTCTTCATTGTCATCGTCGTCATCGTCGTCATCATCATCATCATCATCATCATCATCATCATCATCATCATCATCATCATCATTATATTATTACTACTACTACTACTACTACTACTACTACTATTAAGGCATTGAGCTGGCAGTATTGTTAGCATGCCAGGCAAAATGCTTAGTGGCATTTCATCTATCATTACATTCCGAGTTCAAATTCTGCCACAGTCGACTTTGCCCTTCGTCCTTTCAGGTGGGGGGGGGGTCTCAATAAAATATGTACCAGTTGAGCATTGTGATCAACGTAATTGACTTAACTCCTCTCCTTGAACTTGCTGGCCTTGTGCCAACATTGGAGATCATTATTATCATTGTTGTTGTTGTTGTTGTTGTTATTATTAGCCCTCTCAAGGCAGCAAGCTGACAGAATCATTAGCATACGTTATAGGTGTTATAGGCGTAGGAGTGGCTGTGTGGTAAGTAGCTTGCTTAGGAACCACATGGTTCTGGGTTGAGTCCCACTGCGTGGCACCTTGGGCAAGTGTTTTCTACTATTGCCTCGGGCCAACCAAAGCTTGTGAGTGGATTTGGTAGACAGAAACTGAAAGAAGCCCATCGTATACATGTATGTGTGTGTGTGTGTGTTTGTGTGTGTGTGTGTGTGTGTGTGTGTGTGTGTGTGTGGTGTGTGTTTGTGTGTCTGTGTTTGTCACCCTAACATCGCTTGACCACCGATGCTGGTGTATTTACGTCCCTGTCACTTAGCAGTTCAGCAAAAGAGACCGATAGAATAAGTACTAGGCTTACAAAGAATAAGTCCTGGGGTTGATTTACTCAACTAAAGGTGGTGCTCCAGCATGGCCAAAGTCAAATGACTAAAACAAGTAAAAGAGTAAAAGAGTATACCTCTCTTACTTGTTTCAGTCATTTGACTGTGGCCATGCTGGAACACATATACACACACACATGCACACACACACACACACACATATGTATATACATATATACGAAGGGCTTCTTTCAGTTACCGTCTACCAAATCCACTCACAAGGCTTTGGTCGGCCCAAGGCTATAGTAGAAGACACTTGCCCAAGGTGCCACGCAGTGCAACTAAACCTGGAACCATGTGGTTCCTAAGCAAGCTAACTACCACACAGCCACTCCTATGCAAAATGCTTAGCAATGTTTTCCCCTGTTTTTATGTTCTGACTTCAAATTCTGCCAAGGTTGACATTACCTTTCATCCTTTCAGGATCGATAAATTAAGTACTAGTCAAATACTGGGTCGATGCGATTGACTTACCTGCTCCCCACAATTTTCAGGCCCTGTGCCTATAGTAGAAAAGATTATTATTTGCCCCTGCCCACAAATTTCAGGCCTTGTGCCTATAGTAGAAAAGATTATTATTTGCCCCTGCCCACAAATTTCAGGCCCTGTGCCTATAGTAGAAAAGATTATTATTTGCCCCTGCCCACAAATTTCAGGCCCTGTGCCTATAGTAGAAAAGATTATTA
This sequence comes from Octopus sinensis, assembly GCF_006345805.1. Taxonomy (NCBI): domain Eukaryota; kingdom Metazoa; phylum Mollusca; class Cephalopoda; order Octopoda; family Octopodidae; genus Octopus; species Octopus sinensis. Next base: position 44,746,112 of record NC_042999.1, on the reverse strand, counting down.
TTTGCCCCTGCCCACAAATTTCAGGCCTTGTGCCTATAGTAGAAAAGATTATTATTTGCCCCTGCCCACAAATTTCAGGCCCTGTGCCTATAGTAGAAAAGATTATTATTTGCCCCTGCCCACAAATTTCAGGCCCTGTGCCTATAGTAGAAAAGATTATTATTTGCCCCTGCCCACAAATTTCAGGCCCTGTGCCTATAGTAGAAAAGATTATTATTTGCCCCTGCCCACAAATTTCAGGCCCTGTGCCTATAGTAGAAAAGATTATTATTTGCCCCCTCCCCACAAATTTTCAGGCCTTGTGCCTTTAGTAAAAAGGATTATTGCTGCTGCAGCTGCTGCTGTTGTTGTTATCATAATTCAGGTAGCGACCTGTCAGCTATTCATGGGCCCCCACTCTTCCACTTTGGCTCTCCAGGCCCTAAACTGATGTACCAACTAAACTCCCCTACAACCATCTCAAAGACCTGGTAGAGTGGTCGTCATATATAACTACCCTATTCATAGATCATCATTTCAGAGGCAGTTAATATATAGAATTTAACAGATCACATCACAAATATTATGCTGAAATTGTTCCAAGGAAATAAATCACCTTTTAATAGCTATAATATTAATATCTCATACTCTAATGTTTAATATCTATACAATACACCTGATCTTTCTATTTCTGCACAGAACAATTTATTCTGCATCATTTCAGTTCACCATACCATCAGCAATTGGAATTATAGAACATCTGGGAATGTTACACATGAATAGGCCAGTTATATATCCTGAGCTATTTTGTTTTTCTACTTGTTTTAAAAGATCTTTGATGTGAAATTGTGCAGTGAAACAGATGTTATTGTACCTTGGGAGGGTCATTTTGCTGAAAGAAACAAACACACTGGCTCTGATTTACTTATTTTTATTAGTATTATTAGTCAACTAGTTAACTATTTAACCAGTTAACCAGTCGATTGCTTAACCAATCCAAACTATTTGAATATAACCCAACAGACCTGGTGCAACAAAGGTACATCATCAACAAGGTCATGAATGATGCTGAACGTACTCTGAAAGAATCAACTGATTGATTAATCGACTGAACAAACAATTAGTCAAGTAAATGATTAGTTAATTGGTTAATTGGCTAATCAGTTGGCAATAATAAAAAGAAGTGAAATATAGCCAGTGCATATGTTTTTATTGGCTAAATGATTTTAATGGATACAACAATATCTACAGAGATTTATTTATTTTCTGCTTCAAGTTTTGAAGCTAAAACAAAGAATCATCTCTAAAAAGGATAAAGAAAAACCTTATCTTATCTTTCTTATCCTTTAGTTCCTTTCAGGTTTCGTTGACTTATTTAACCTTCTGACTTTATCCATTACTTTGTTATGTTCTGTGGGGCCCTTTTTTTTATTTAGTATGGATTTTTGTTTTTCTGGAAACATGATTTTTTTTTCTTTATTTTTATTTTTTTAATGTTTTACATCAATTAACCACATATTCAGAGATGATGCATTGTATAATATTTACTTACATCTTAACTATGTTTCAAATAATTTAATCTCTAACCATTATCAAGTGACTTGTACACGACTATGTGCATAGATCCAGTTTGGATTTAAACTAGAAATCTTTCTTCATAAAATAAAGGTGAATGAGATGAACAAGTAAGCCCAGTCCCCATAGCCAAGATATATATGGGTGTCTCAAGCACAACCACCAACTCCTCACACCATACTGTGTCTCATACACCCTGCAAAGATATACCCCACCCACGTTTTGATATCATCACTTTATCATTATCTATACACTAACAAACTCATTTTCTTCTCATCCAGCTTCTGAGGATGTGGGCACAGAAGTTCTGAGCCTAGATAACACAGCCAAAAATATGAGTAATAACACTCTACTCCATCAAACTACTGATGTATGTACATGCATCAGTGTAAATGTGCATATTTTTTAATATTTCATTTCTAAAGATACTGTAAATAGTTAGAAAAATAATGACCCTGAAAAGGTTATTTTTTTCTCTCCCTAATACAAATACACCCCTTCACATAAATTCTTATACATATATTATTCAAATATATGCAAGCATGACTTGTGCTTAAGAAGTTTGCTTCTCAATCACATGGTTTTGGATTCAGTGCCATTGCATGGCATCTTGGGTGAGTGTCTTCCACTATAGCCCTGGACCAATCTAGCCTTTAAGCGGATTTTTATTAGGTAGAAACTGAAAGAAGCCCTTCGTGTGTGTGTGTGTATGTATGTGTGTGTGTGTGTGTGAGTGTGTGTGTGTGTATGAGTGTGTATGTGAGTATGCATATACATATATGTATGTGTATACATACATGTATATGAATATATATGGATGTGCAGGTGTGGCTCTGTGGTAAGTAGCTTGTTTACCGACCACATAGTTCCAGGTTCAGTCCTACTGCATGACATCTTGGGCAAGTGTCATCTACTATAGCCTTGGGCCATCCAAATCTTTGTGAGTGGATTTGGTAGGTGGAAACTGAAAGAAGCCCATCGTGTGTGTGTGTGTGTGTGTTTGTGTGTCAGCACTTGTCCCTCCACCATCGCTTGACAACAGATGATGGTGCGTTTATGTCCCCATAACTTAACGGTTCAGCAAAAGAGACCAATAGGATAAGCACTAGGCTTACAAAGAATAAATCCTGGGGTCGATTTGCTCAACTAAAGGTGGTGCTCCAGCATGGCTGCAGTCAAATGACTGAAACAAGTAAAAGAATAAAAGAATATAAGAATGTGCGTGTGTGTGTGTGTGTGTGTGTATACACTTGTTGCTTGACTCAAACAATAGTGTCATCTACTTGAAGTCCACCTTGAAAGCATTTCCAGGCTTCTTAACATGTTTTGATATGTTGTGTGATCAGTTGTTGTAAGCAAAAAGTTTATTTGCACTGTATCATTTGTTTCTTTGTTCTCAGCATAAAACACATCCAGACTGTTGGTTGAAAGGCAGGGAGATTATTACCTCCCTCGGAAAGAAGTGGAGGTTGATATCAGGGAGGACATCTGATTGTAGAAAATTCTAACGCATTATATTCTCGCCTGACACATGCAAGTATGGAAATGTAGGTGTTAAAATCATGATGATAATGACAACAACAAAGACTCAAATATATGCTGTTAATCTGTTGGAATATTGAATGCTCTTGTTCTCTTTGATGTAATTATCATGTGTAATTGAAACAACCATAAATATTTGGTAGCAGAATTGGGAATTGATGTCAACTTTAATTCCAATGTCTCAGAGATAATGGAAATTACTATGAACTAGCTCTTGATAGTCCAAGTCCTTTTCTCTGTTTAGTGACCACTAGTATAGTTCTCTCAAACCAAATCTCATGGAAACCGACATATATCACACCTTGGCAGAGTCATTAGAATGTTGGATAGAACACCTTGAAAAATTTGTTCTGATTCTCTGCATGTCGAGTTCAAATCTTGCCATGGGTCAACTTTGCCTTTCATTTTTTTTTTTTTTTTCAGGATTGATTAAAAAGTACCAGTCTAGAATGACAGATTAGTAGAATTATTGGGGCATTGGATGGGATGCTTTGTGATACCTGCTCCAACTCTGTATTTTGAAGTTCAAATCTCACTCCATTACAGAAAGCAGTAACATTTCTGAGTAAGAAAAAAAAACATTGAAAGATGGATGGAAACATTAATTTTTTTTTTATTGAATTGGAAGATAGACTGCATCACCGTCACACAACACACGTCTCTTAACTTCCAATGTTGACAAAAATATATCTGTTGTTCTTGACATCAAAAAAAGCTTTCATTTCCATCTGACATGAGAATCTTGTTTCAAAATTTCTGTCAGCATATGTATGTACTTAACATGTTCATTATGTTTTGAATTAAAAGTTTCTAGTTTGACTCTTCCATTTCCATATTTGTCTATGGAGTCTTCTCTGATTTTATTTTGTCAGTTCATTTGTACTTCAAGGTTGAGTTGTGTCTCTAACAATTCGCCATACTTTGCTGTCATCTCTATACACTACTATATTCTTCTATGCCTTTTCAAGCTTAGCCAGGCTCATGGGCCCAGTTTCCCAGTTTCTGTGGCATATGTGTTCCCCCCAGCTGGACGGGATGCCAGTCCATTGCAGCATTACTCAAGAAACAGGAAGAGAGAGCAAGAGAAAGTTGTGGTGAAAGAGTACAACAGGGGTCACCACCATCCCCCTGCCAGAGCCTCGTGGAGCTTTTAGGTGTTTTCGCACAATAAACACACACAATGCCCAGTCTGGGAATCGAAACCACGATCCTCCGACCGCAAGTTCGCTGCCCTAACCACTGGGCCATTGCGCCTCCAAACTACTATA